>NW_022196902.1:10682011-10694293 GCF_008632895.1 Mastomys coucha
AGACCAGGCTGGCCTCAAACTCAGAAATCCACCTGCCTCTGGGCTTTGCTGTGTCTGCCAGGCTCACTGGCATTCTACTTAACAGCCATGACCGTGCATATTCATTATGATTTAAGTCAATACAACTTCTTTCTAGCAAAGT
Organism: Mastomys coucha; assembly: GCF_008632895.1. NCBI lineage: Eukaryota > Metazoa > Chordata > Mammalia > Rodentia > Muridae > Mastomys > Mastomys coucha. The sequence continues at coordinate 10,682,154 of NW_022196902.1, forward strand.
AAAAAAAAAAAAAAAAAAGAAGAAGGTTTCAGAGGAGGCTGGGAATTTGGAGTGTTGAGTATGTCCCTGTACTGTTTTTCAGGTTTGTGTCAGTCAACCAGTAAAAGGGATGGGTATTTTGCAGAAAGTTTGTTTTATGGCACTAAACAGTGGTGGCAGTGATCTTGTGTCTGAGATACAAAGATAGTGATATCTTTCTGTATTTCTACTTCATCTGTGTTTCCTTAGAAACTTTACATGCCAGAAGGCATCCAAACATACCAGTGAAAGCTAGACAAATCTCCACAAATACAAAGAAGTCATGAGCCAGGCAGTGGTGGTACATGCCTTTTATCCCAGCATTTGGGAGGCAGAGGCAGGCAGATTTCTGAGTTTGAGGCCAGCCAGGGCTACACAGAAAAATCCTATCTCAAAAAAAAAACAAAACAAACAACAACAAAACAACAAACCACAACAAAGAAGTCATGAGAAAGAAAGCTGACAGTGTAAATTTCTTTATCAAGTAACAAGAAACAAAGCTCTCTATCAGTTTGGGGGGACTGGCTGAGAGAGATTGAGTTGATCTGGGAGCTGCTTACACAAGTGTCTACTTTGGGAAGGTTAACCACCATTTATTCTTCAGTAGGATTCTTCTTAAACACCTTATTTGCATGGTTGTACTTCAGTTCAAACTCTATAAACTTGATTGGTCCTTTGACATTTATTGTATATCATAAATAGCTATCTCCTCGTGAGAGCCAGTTACTCTCCTATTGTTCTTTTGGCTTTGCTCCTGTTTTTAAGCATGGTGTTTGAGTTCTTGAGTCATTACAGAACTGGCTGCCACGAGCTCTTGTGAAGTCTTGCATCAAACGCTTGCCAACACAGCTTTCTCCCTTATGCATCTTCAGGTGTTGTTGGAGACGGGGACTGAAGAAGGGCTCTTTAGTGAGGATGCTAATATGTATCAAAGAAGGCGCAGAAAAATATTGTCATAGAATTCTGATAAGGCCCAAAGAACCATTTTAGTCAGCCTCTTCAAACTTAATAGTTTCACACTGATTTATTTTTTTAATCCATATAGATGGCTTTAGAATCGCACATATAGTTGAACAATGAAATGACTCCATCTTTTCAAAGCTTTCCTTGAGGTCAGAGCCTAAAGGAAATTAGAAAAGCTAGAAATTACTTTGAAGGAAACTGAATTTTAATACAAATAGAAACTTAGCTATGACTTTTCTCCGGGCTTCTAATATTTGTCTAAGTCCATACACTTTCTTTTTTTTTGAAAATGTATTGATTTTTTGGATGTATATATTCACAAATGTAGTACATATTGATAGGGTATTTTTTGTCATGATTCTGGATGGTTTTGCTCATTTCCTTCACCTGTTTGATTGTGTTTTCCTGTAGTTCTTTAAGGGATTTTTGTGTTTCCTCTTTAAGAGCTTCTAGCTCTTTACATGTGTTCTCCTGTATTTCTTTGAGGGTGCTATTTATGTCCTTCTTAAGGTCCTGTATTATGATCATGATAAGTGATTTTAGATCTGAATCTTGCATTTCTGGTGTGATGGTGTGTTCAGGACTTGCTGTGGTGGGAGAATTGGGTTCTGATGATGGCAAATGACCTTGGTTTGTGTTGTTTATTTTCTTACGCTTCTCCCCCAACCTCCGCCATCTGGTTAACTCTAGTGCTACCTGCCCTTGCTAAATCTGACTGGATCCTGTCTGTGATCCTGGTTGTGTCAGAACTCCTCAGAGTCAAGCAGTCTCTGTGATCCTGTGATTCTGGGATCCTGGGATCCTGGGCTTGTTAGATCACCTGGGAGTGTGGCTTTCTCTGTGTGTTGTGGGACTGGCTTGTGCCCAAGATTTGCTTAGAACACTAACCCAGACAGACCGGAAGGAAACGGAGTCACTGGGCTGGCGGAGTTCCTGTGTGCCTGGTCCCGCTGGACCCAGTTACTCCCAGTGTTGGAACAGATGTTGGTTCCTGCTTACCTCTGATCCTGGGTGTGTCAGAGCGCCTGGGAGTGGAGCTTCCTCTATCCATACCCTTTCTAACCACTGCACAGCTAAGAAAAACTGGGAGGCCCTGCACGTCGGCAGAACCTTCTGCTCTATTGACATCTTCCAGACCAGGGGCAGGGTGGAAGGTCATGTGCAAGAGGTGATTGTTGCTCTGTTCTTAAAAGGAACTGTTCTTGGACTTGCTATTAATTAGTCTAATTTTTTTAAAAATAAACTGTATTTGTAACTTTTCCTGCTAAACACTTTCTCTCTCTACAGTGTTCTCTCTCTTCATCTGAAGAAGAAAGATTTATTGGTATCAGGAGACCTAAAACACCAACCTCAGGTGACTTCTCCGACCTTCATACTCAGACGAACTGGACCAAGTCCCTGCCTCTGCCGACACCAGAAGAGAAGACACGGCAGCAAGCCCAGACAGTCCAGGCTGATGTGGTTCCTATTAACATAACTGGTATGCTTTGTGGGGTGGACAGCGTCAGGATGTCCTTGGGAGAGCCCAGGTGGCTTTGTTTGCTCTAGGTTGTGAGCATTTTCTTTATCCGGCCTTCTGTTCTTTGCTTGATGGAGGAGATGCCCGAGCTACGTATGTGTGTGCATGAAAAACACCTGTTGTTTGTTAGATAAGGAGACTGACAACACAAGTTATGTCAGAGAACGCTGTGGTTCAGCCATTCATGTAAAAAAATGGCTTTTGAATGGCACTGTTCTTAGCTAAGATTTTGGTTACATAGGAATATCCTGTAAATGTGGTCCTTCACAGCAAAAATTGTATACTCCCATAAGAAATATTTCTAGATATGAAAAAGCAATATTTCATTATGTTTCTGATTTTCTTACCCTTTATACATTCAAATAGAAAAAGAAGGAAATTCTTGAGAGTAAGGCTTCTAGTAAATTAATAAACAAAGCATATCTTTTTTAAAAAACCTTAGTAAAATGATAAACATATGCCTTGGTCTCTATAATCTGAGTCTTAAAACCTCAAATAAAGATCCATCTCTGTCAAGGGAACAACTTTAGGAATTGACACATTGGCTGTACTGTGGCTACTAATTGCCAGATTGAATTATCAACCTATTTTGATGATTGAGGCGAGTAACAAAACACAGAGCTCCAAGCTGAGTTTTACAACTTTAGAAGAACTGTTAAAAAGAATAAAATTTGTCATACTTATCCCTTCTGCCATCTGCAAAGAGAACTGGTCAGCAGTGTGGGAAGGGCACAAAATGCAAAATATTAAAGAGCAGTTGGTGGTAACTGAACAAAGCCCTGTGCATAGTCCTCAGGGGACTCTCACATGCGTACACTCACACTCACACACATGCTCGCTCGCTCTCTCTCTCTCTCTCTCTCTCACACACACACACACACATACACACACACACTCTGTCTCTCACATACACTCTCTCTCTCATACACACACACACACACACACACACACACACACACACACGCTAGTAGCATCCACCATCTGTACAAGTATGGTGCATTACACAGCAATAAATAGTATTGTATAGACAGAGTCCACACACAGCCTGGTCCCTATATCCTTACAAATGGCCAACCAAAGGGAAGCAGTTTTCATCAACAATTAGGATGAAACCCCATAGCATCCTCCTATCTTCTGAGGATATTGCTGTTGGAAGGCTTGTTGTCATAGTACCTGTAAACTTGCAAGGGATAACAACATTTAGATATGATATATTTTAAAAGAAATCAGAGTATATTTGGAAGTTATGTTTAGAATTTCCATGGAAACTCAATTAATAAGTACATGAATTATTTTCAACCCCTTGTATACGTCTTATTTTTTTTACAAACTTAAGCCTGCCAGCATGACATCTTAATCCATTTCCTTTGTAAATAGCATTGCTGATCTCCATGAGCACACCTTCCTTTCACCTAGCTTATATCTTAAAGTATTATTTTTTAAAGTGGCACTGCTACAGAACAGTGTGATTTTTACTGCCTATTTCATTAGCCATCAGTATGCTTATATTTTCTTCAAAATGATTAAATGAGAAGACATTAATTATATAGGATTAAAGGCATCAACATAATATTATAAACTATGCATATCATGCCATGAAATATGACAGCCCTTAAAGGGATTGGAGTCAAAGGTCCCGCCTTGATATGGGGCTAGTGAAAGTAGTTTTCAAGCATAAAGAAGTGCTTTTAGTGAAATACATCCTTCCAGATGGATCACCTAGTTGTTTCTCTGCGCTTTCGTTCTTACCTGTTTGGTAGCTAAGTACATTTGGATTGCATAGATATCACAGGAGGCTTTTGACTGCCGCTCTCACAAGGAGAATGAATGGATGCTAACAATGATGCAGTGGATAACCTGAGTCCTAGAAAACACAATCTGTTTTTCATTGATTTGTTAGCATTTCCACAGAATGTCAACATTAATTTAGCAGTTATATACATATCGGTCTGTTTTCTGATTTGTGTGTTTACATAGACACATTTGCTTCTAAAGTATGCGTTTCTCTAGTCTGGTCCAAAGAAACCATAAGTTTAAAGCTTTCACTTTGTGTGGCTGGATTGGAACAGGTTCTTCAGCCTCCTCTTCTCTAAATTACATCTTTCTAAAATCCCAGGTTTCTTCAGCTAGAAGTGCCATTGTTTGTAGGAAACAGTTCCATGCTCATTACTTTGGGTGACTATGACCCTTTAACTTGACTTCTCAGTAAAGCTTTGGAAAAACAAATGCCAATACATATAAGACTTCAAATCCCAGAGTAGAACCTCCCAGGCCTAGGGATGCAGACCAGAACCACAGTGAGCCACTGGCCTGAAAGGGGCTTTAATCCCTTTAGTCACAGTCTTGTAGAGACTCGGTATGTTCTAAAAGTTCAGGAGGGGACATGTTTTAAATAAATAAAACGTCCCATCATCTGCCACGTGGATCAAGTCTTCTACTTAAAAGATACACAACCCAGAAAGCATTTGCAAACTGTTCTGCACTCCTGTTTGAGCTGATGCTGTGTAGGAGAGAAAGGGAGCAATTCAATTGAACTGATGATTATCTCCTATCTACATAGCACTGGACGTTAAGTGGGTACTGTTGAGGGCACCAGGGTACAGAAGTCAGCCTCTACTTAATGAATTGGGACATAGCCTTTTAAGGTCACAATCTGAATATTGTAGATGGGAATTTCATCTTCATGTTTGCTTCATAATTTTCTTAGTACTTGGATGGCTTTTCCCCCTTCCCCATAGTGGGGAAAATGCCTGGAGACTAGATACAACTTTCTAGTAATACTTTTGCCCATTTTTAATGCCACCATAGAAGGAATTTTATTTTTCGTGCTGCAGAAAACTAATAAAACACTGAACAACTTCAGTTTTTAAGCATTGTTTAAGCTGTTATATCTGTGTGGCCTGTTTATCACAGAATGGTAGCTGCTGACATTTCAGTAGGTACTATTGCTCTGAATTGCTTCTATTTTTCTCTATTCAGAGCAAAGTTGAAAGATTTTCAAATTTACAAGCATTTGGGCTGGAGATATGGCTCAGCGGTTAAGAGCACTGACTCCTCTTCCAGAGGTCCTGAGTTCAATTCCCAGCAACCACATGGTGGGTCACAACCATCTGTAATGGGGTCCAATGCACTCTTCTAATTCCTGTCTGAAGACAGAATAAATCAGAAGAAGAAAAAGAAGAAGAAGAAGAAGAAGAAGAAGAAGAAGAAGAAGAAGAAGAAGAAGAAGAAGAAGAAGAAGAAGAAGAAGAAGAATCCTCTGTTTAGAATGGTATCCCATTTAAAAAGAAAAAAAGGAACCATCTCATATCAATAGAGGAAGTACATTTATGAGTTATTCTCCCAGCAACACACACATAGACACACTGATGCACTCGTCTGGTGTGTGTCTGAAGACAGCTACGGTGTACTCATATAAATAATAAATAAATAATATTTTAAGAAATTTAAAAGCATTTATTAGATCGCTCCTTGGTGGCTGGTACGTGTTTAAGAGCTAGCTTGTTTTAATGAGACCAGGTTCATGAGACATTCCTGGGTGTATATCTACACATACCCACTTTGATGCTGCAATAGCATTACTAAACAAGAATGGCAACTTTACTTGTTTCTCACATCAAAGCTAAGGATAGAAGTATGTGAATATATGGTTTTTAATCTCATTTAAAGATAGTAACTATGTAAAAAGGCAAAGTAGTGCAAAACTTCCTTTAATCAAAATGTTCAGAACAGACCAGTCAGTAACTGATTCTATCAGGGATCTTATTATTTTCTAGTTAATATGCTAATCTGCTTGAACTCTGGGAAAACTGTGGGTACTGGGGTCCCATTGTCTGAAATGGGATTAACTTTAAAAGATGCTGATAGGAAGTAGCATCCTTCTATCATGGATATTATCAATGGGGATGTAGCTCATTGATAGAGCACTTGCCCATCGTGTGTAAGACCCTGGGCTCAAGCCCTAGCACCTTAAAAACATTAGGAACAAGAAAGGAAGAGTTCAGATTTGACAACTGCAGTGTTACTGGTTCTCATTGTGATAAAAGTACTTTATCATTATAAGGTTTGTGGTTTCCATTGAAATTGCCTCTCATATTATGATGCACTGGTTCTCAACCTTCCTAATGCCTCAGTCCTTTAATACAGTGTCCCATGTCGTGGTAAACCCCAGTCATGAAACTATTTTATTGCTACTTCATAACTGTAATTTTGCTACCATTATGATCATAGTGTAACTATCTGATTTGCAGCCCCCATGCAAGGGTCATTTCAACCAACCCCAAACAGGTCACAGCCCACAGGTTGAGAACCACTGCTATAATGATCTCACACCCCATCCACATAGTTCACTTGTTGACCCACCTTTGGTAAGCTCAGACTTTGACTCGCCATCACACACTAGCATGATACTAGTCTCCGTGGGGTGACTAGATGAGTACAACCTCCCTATTGCCACTCATCTACACTGATCCAAAGATCGATCCTTGTGATCAGAGCACTTTGTGAAGCAGTCACTTGCCAGGAGATTTGTTCTCGAGTGACAAAGAGTCATTTTGCAGCGTGTTATTAACAGTGCAAGTGTGCCTTCGCCTGAAGGGCAAGCAGCAGGCACGGGAAACAGCCTTCTGATGATAATGTGCTTCTCTTCTCTTTTTGCCCCTCAGCCTCCATCATTCACGTGACTGGCTAACCTCATTATTAATACTTTCTTATCATTTTACAAGCTTCTGGAACGACTCAAGCGGTGTCAGCTTGCTTGACGATAACTTTGCTTTGCTTCTTCTACTATTCTACATTAGGGGAGAATTTCGATCGTCAGGCCAGCCTTCGGCGGTCTCTAATTTACACAGACACTCTGGTAAGACGACCGAAGAAAGTCAAAAGGAGAAAGACTATTTCAGGAATCCCTGACATCATTCAGAAGGAGCTAGGTATGGCTCATCAGCATTGCAAATTCTATCGCCCTCCCTTGCTGCTTGAATTTACCACACTAACCTCATATAGGGCTATCAAATCCACATGTCCTGGTAGCCAGCTTCTGGAAGAGGTCTTGGTGAATGTGTCACCCTGTGCAGTGGAACTGCTTTGGAAAAGAGCTGTGGGGAAGAGGGTCTAGGAGACTTAGAATTTCATCTTCAGAGACCTTGAGCATTGGTTCTATCTATGATTCAGTTTATTTTTCATCTAGATCTTTTATTTGGACCTCGGGTTCTCACAGATGAAAAGCTCATTCTAATTCTGGCAGTGCTGGTGGTATGTCGTCTTTAGAGGAAGCAGTCTGAGGTGATATAATGGTAAATGTCAGTGCTAGAGAAAGTGGTTACTGACCTGAGTTTGATCCCTGGAACTAACTTAGCTGAAGGAGAACGAATTCCCGAAAGTTGTGCTCTGACCAACACTTGTGTGCCACAGCACACATGTAATAAGTACACTTAACAGAAGTATAAAATATGATCATATATTTTTGATTATACCTCTATCTAAAGCAAACAGTTTCACAGCTTTTTTGTTTAACTTAGAAACAACGCAGGCTGGTGGAGTTGTTTAGCCCGCCGTTGCTTCCCCGTTATGTTCATACTTGTCTTTCCATATGTGCATAATGCTTTATAATGCTGTATGATGCTTTCATGCACCTCTTGCAATCATTTTCTCCCCTGTGTATCAGTGGCACCCAGCAGGAGAGTCTGCGGGGCTAGCTTAGCACAGCTCCAGCAGCAGGCTGCGGGGGTTTGAATCCTGACTCCCATTCATTCCCTGAGGAATAACCGTACACACGATTCCACCTTTCCAGACCCCCTTCTTCATTCTACAAATGGAATGGTTACCTTAACAGAGTTCATTGTTGGGGACCAAATGAATTTATTTCCAGGATGTACCTGGTCCCTAGCACACTATAATGGCCACTGTTATTTCGGGGCATAATGTTCTCTCTTGAAATTTATTTCTTCATTTTTGTCTAGCCTCTATTCCTTCATAATATTTACTCTAACCTGATGGCCTTTTGTTTTGTTTTGTTTTATTATTTATCTTTATTTTATGTGCATTGATGTTTTACCTGTATGTATATCTGTATGAGGGTGTCAGATCTTGGAGTTACAGACAACCATGAACTGCCATGTGGATGCTGGGAATTGAACTCGGGTTTTCTGGAAGAGCATTCAGTAGTTCTTAACTGCTGAGGCAATTCTCAGCCACCTAGCCTGATGTGCTTGAATTTACTTTTATTTACTGTTGAAGGTTACACTCAAGAAATGCAAGAATCATTCGTTATCTCTGAAATTGCTTACAAGTCTTTTAGTCAAAATGAGCTTATCCTAGCAGCACTGATGTATTAATTACAGCGCCTGGAGATCCTGTTTTAGCTTCCAAGGCTACAGAGATTGCATGCATTCCTTTTCCTCCGGGGTCACAGTTTAAATACCTCGTAGGAGGAAAGGCAAACCCACTTTTTCTTGACTGGCGTTTTCTCCTTTACCGGCATTAGTCCTAGAGAGTTTCTACTCTCCCTTCTGGAGAGCGCTAGGGTCAGAAGAAAAGAGCTTTGCTGCTTCTACTAGTAGCTTCAGTGACTTGGTTCCAATGCAGGGGTTTAAAACCAAAGGCAGAGTCTGGAGAAATGACTTGGAGGTGAAGAGAGCTTACCTCTTAATTTGGTTCCGCTCATACGGGTGGCCCATAATGGCCTGGGATCCCACAGCTCTCACCTCCATGGACACTTGCAATCTCAGGTACATAGCCCCTGCATGCCTACGCCCCACACAATAAAAATAAAACAAAGAAAGAAACAAAAATAGAACAAAGGCAGAACCAGGGGTAGTGATTTACACTTGGAAGGTTAAAGCAGTGGAGTCACCATTGGCTACAGAGTGACACCCAACACTGGGAAGGCTGAAGCATAATTGCCATTGCCCTGGGCTACATACAAAACAAAACAAAACAAAACAAAATCATAAAAGAAAACAACAAAGCAAGCAAGACTAAATTGCACTAATGGAATTTCTCCAGTCCGTCTCTGGTTCAGACATGGTGTGTGAGCCCTCCGTGAACTGTATGAATCTATACATGGTGTATACGTATACACTTTGTTCTCACTCCAGAACTTAGCTGCAGCTCATTCTGTCAAGCCTTTTCCCCTCTTGAGGTCACAGGTCATGCATGTGGGAAAACAATAAATACTGTATAAGCAGCCGTTGTTGAAATGGGACTGATCCCTCCCTTGTAATGCTCAGGTGACATTTCTTTTTGAACTGGCCTTTTCAGAAGGTGTGCCTCAAAGGAGTGACCACAGAACCAGTCTTTGTAAAAGTTGCCTTTCCAACCAAAATAGTAGTTTCTAGGTGATTTTGTGTAGTGTATAAGGATAGTTTGGCTACAATAAAGATGCATATCCACACAAGTATTCTATATGAATTGTCCTCTTATGTCTGTTATATGAAACCTAAAACCTGAGAGTTAGGATGGGGGGATGATTTATTTTATTATTTTATGTGTATTAATGCTTTGCCTGCATACATGTGCATGGACAACATATATGCCTGGTGCCTGTGGAGGTTAGAAAAGAGTATCCCATCCCTTGGGACAAGAGTTCTTTTAGATAGTTGCAAGCTTCCATGTAGGTGATGGGAATCAAACCTGGGTACTGTGCAAGAACAGCGGGTGCTCTTTTTTTTTTTTTTTTTTTTTCAAGACAGGGTTTCTCTGTGTAGCCTTGGCTGTCCTGGAACTCACTCTGTAGACCAGGCTGGCCTCGAACTCAGAAATCCACCTGCCTCTGCCTCCCAAGTGCTGGGACTAAAGGCGTGTGCCACCACTGCCCGGTCAGCGGGTGCTTTTAACTGCAGAGCCAACTCTGTGGCCAGAGAACTGAAATCTTTAGCTGTTTGCTTCATTGAACCAATCAGGAAAAGACAGTAGCTCAGCTATTTGATCTTCTGAAAGGATCCATCCATCAAGGGCAAGCAGTCCCATGTTCTACCATGATAGCATTGTTTTTAATTGATGAAGAGTTCCTTTCTGTTTTACATGTGACACAGGATTACTGCTAGTGCTGGAGGGATAAATCTTTCCCTGTATTGTCTGTTCTGTAACCTTTGCCATGGGAAGAAGCAGCTGTGTCACCAGAGGGTCAGTGATGTGCTTTGATGACAGCTAGTAGGGTGCTGGGTCTAAAGACCAGTGATGCAGGCCTAAGATCATGCTCCTCAGAAGATCAAGGAAAGTAAAAAGTTCAAGGTCTTCTGGAACTACAGCGGAAGCCAGAGCCAGTCTAGATAGCTTAGTGAGACTATCTCAAAGTTAAAGATACAGGGCTGGAGAGATGGCTCAGTGGCTAAGAGCACTGACTGCTCTTCCAGAGGTCCTGAGTTCAATTCCTAGCTTACATCCATCTGTAATGGGGTCTGATGCCCTTTTCTGGTGTGCCTGAAGATAGCAACAATGTACATAAAATTAAAAAAAAAAAAGAAAAGAAACTGACTAGGAAAAACAAAACAAAAAACAAACAAAAAAAACCCTCAAAAATTAGGTGAAGGGACCTGGAACTATTGCTCAATGTTAGGAACTTTCCTAGCATGTGCAAGTTCAGGGTCACCTCACCTCACAGAAAGTATGAGGCAAGTGTGTTGAGCTACAACAGAAGGAAACTGGTTTTAAAGAAGCAGTTAGATAACAACTCTTTTTTTTTTTCCAGGATTTAAAATATACTCATATTAATGTGAATAAAACTGGCCTATAAACATCATACTGAAAAGATATAGTGACTATTATAACATTTAGAACCTTTAAAACACAACCAATGATCAAACATAATCACAGAAAAATGGAACTCCAATTCTAAAATAGTATTCAGATTATACCCATGTAATCTATTCTAAGTATTTTTTTAAGTTTTATTGCATTATAATGAGAAAAGTTACATGATTTCAATTTATCTGAATTTGTTAACATTTAAAAAACATTTTAAGTAAATAGAATTAAATCACATTCTTGTTTTCCATTTGTACCCCAACTCCTCCCAGAGACCCCCCTTCAATACCTACAATATTTTTGTCATATTCTTTAAAATTTATAAACTATTATAACAATAAAAATGAGTATTATAAAAGTTGTTTGATATAAAACATATAGTCTTATGTAGATATATTTCAAAATAATACATCACTACTAATATTTTCTTAAATGAACATAAATATATAAAATGTTTTTGTTTGTTTGTTTTGTATTTAGTAGAGCTTAAAATCATGGCTCTTACTGTGCTAACTTGATACAAGAGTTACAAATGTCAAGCAAAGCATTCAGACTTACTCTTTGTTGTTCTCTTACAAACCCCCTCCCAATTTAATTGTCTACATTTCTTTTGGGTATATAAATACTTTTGAAATATGTACGCTATTCTGAAAACCATAGTACAGTGTAAAAACATGAAATAAACAATACTACTAATAGAGAGGCTGAGATAGGAGAAGCAAGATCTCAAGACCATTATGTTGTACACAGCAAGACATTGTCATGGACAAACAAGCTGAAAGTGTATATGGATTGTACAATATTGGACCTATTTCTTCATTGGATGACAGCCAATAAATTTCTAATTCCTCATATTTTTGGATTTCAATCGATTAGGATATGTTGGTAATATTAA
>NW_022196902.1:10694993-10724756 GCF_008632895.1 Mastomys coucha
GTTGTGTCAATGTTTTCTAAGGTGTCTTCTGCCGCTGAGATTCTCTCTTCTATCTCTTGTATTCTGTTAGTGATCTTTGCATCTACGATTCCTGATTTCTTTCCTAGGTTTTCTATCTCCAGGGTTGTGTCTCTTTCTGATTTCCTTATTGTTTCTATTTTCATTTTTAGATTCTGGATGGTTTTGCTCATTTACTTCACCTGTTTGATTGTGTTTTCCTGTAGTTCTTTAAGGGAATTTTATGTTTCCTCTTGAAGGGTTACTAGTGGTTTACCTGTGTTCTCCTGTATTTCTTTGAGGGTGCTATTTATGTCTTTCTTAAAGTCCTGTATCATCATCAGGAGAAGTGATTTTATATCTGAATCTTGCTTTTCTGGTGTGATGGTGTGTCCAGGACTTGCAATGGTGGGAGAATTGGATTCTGATGATGCCAGGTAACCTTAGTTTGTGTTGCTTATATTCTTAAGATTGCCTTGCACCATCTGGTTAACTCTAGTGCTAGCTGCCCTTGCTAAATCTGACTGGAGCCTGTCCTTCCTGTGATCTTGGTTGTGTCAGAACTCCTCAGAGTCAAGCTGTCTCTGAGATCCTGTGATTCTGGGATCCTGTGACCCTGGGCTTGTTAGAGCACCTGGGAGTGGAGCTTCCTCTGGGTATTTTGGAAATGACTGCAGAGTTTGCACCCAAGGTCTGCTCAGGTCATTGGCCGGCCCAGACAGTCAGGAAGCAACTTGAGCCACTGGGCTGTCAGAGTTCCTATGTGCCTGGGTCCTGCTGGTCCCAGTTACTCCCAGTGTTGGGATAGATGTTGTGTCCTCCTCACCTCTGATCCTGGGAGTGTTAGAGTGCCTGGGAGTGGAGCTTCCTCTGTATGTTGTGGGACTGGAAGGAACCAGAGCCACTATGCTGGCAGAGTTCCTGTGTGCCTGGTCCCGCTGGTCCCAGTTACTTCCTGTGTTGGGACAGATGTTGTGTCCTCCTCACCTCTGATCCTGGGCGTGTTCAACAATTCTTTTTTAAAAAAGTTTAGTTTTTAAGTTTTTTCATAGAATGTTTTGATTATATTCTTATTCTTCTAGAGCCTCCCCAGCTCCTTAGCCACCAATCATGTTCTTCCTCAAAACAAAACAGAGTGCACATGTGTGCATGCACACACCAACAGCATGGAGTCCATTTTGTGTTGGCTGACTATTCCTGAGCCTGAGTATAGTGACCCATTGTCTATTAGAGAAATCTGATTTTCCCTTTCCTACCAAGTATCAATTGGACATGGCTTCTTAGTTGGGTGTGGGAGCCTGTGTCCACTCCCCCATCTCAGTGCTGGGATCCTGTCTGGTTTGCACCTGTGCAGGCCTCTTGTATGCTGCCACAGTCTCAGTGAGCTCATATGTACATCAATCCTGTTGTATCTGGAAGATGTTGTTTCCTTATGGGCATCCATCACTTCTGGTCCTTACTACCTTTCTACCTCCTTTTCTGAATAGCTCCCAGGGGTGTTTGTTTGTTTGTTTGTTTGTTTGTTTTGCGGGGGGGTTTAGGAGAGGTGGTTGATGAAAACATTCCATTCCATTTAGGACTGAGTTTCCAAAGTCTCTCCCTCTGCATATTGTCCAGTCGTGAGTCTCTGCATTAATTTCCATGTATGCCAAGAGGAAGTTTTTCTGACGTGGGTTGAGCAAAGCACTCATCTATGGGTGTAGCAGTATGTCCGTAGGAGTCACTTACTTGCTACATTCCTTTAGCTAGTAGTAGGTATTCTTGGCCACTTTAGCAGTGTCAGATATGGGTTCCAGCTCAGATTCTTACATTTAGTCAGCAAGTGGTTGGTTACTCTCATAACATTTACACCTGTGTATCTTGCAGGCAGATCACTATTGTAGCTCAGCGAGTTCAGATCTGGGTGACACTGGGGATCCTTTTTCTTCAGGTAGCATGTGTAGTACTTTGCACTGTAAATACTATTCAGTAAGAGTGGAGATTCTAGTTGGGTACCAGCTTGATTTCTCCATGTTTAATGTCCCAAGTATGTACTGTTTTTAGCAGTAGGGTCTTATCTTCAAGATGTAGAAGGCAACTGATAGTATTGGCTCTGATGTTTACTAGGGATAGAGTGTCTGAAGAACCCTTTGGCCAATGACTCAAAAAAATATAACCAATTTGTGGTACTTGGATTTTTAACTGTTAGTATATGATGTCTATGGGGCATTCTCCTATATTATATGGTAACTACATTTAAATTCCTTTTATATATCTTTCTGTCAGTCTGTCTAAGCTTCTATAGTAGTAAGTTTCCATATGGCTTTTTAAAATGCCTTTATTACATTCTGTTTTTAAATATTGGCTAGAAGAATTGGTGTACAGAATGACAAGTAACACTTGTTAAGGTTCTCCTTAGCAAAAATTCTATCTCATATATATATATATATATATATATAAATTCCATGACCTCTGGTAGCATCTGGATAGCTGACCTTTATTTCTACTTCTCCATTTATACTTAGGTCTTGTTCTTATTTTCTTTTTCATTTGTTTGTTTAATCACATAGCATTCATTTTTATAACATCTTTAGGAAAACGTTATTTTAATAAGAAAGCTGTAACTCAGCTATAGATGGTGAAGCATTGTCTGTAGCTCTGTTTTCAGGGGCTAGAATGGCTTCACACCTTAAGTTTTATCATAAGGCATCAGGTTTTTTTTTTTTTTTTTTTTTTTTTTTTTTTTTTGGTTTTTCAAGACAGGGTTTCTCTGAGTAGCCCTGGCTGTCCTGGAACTCACTTTGTAGACCAGGCTGGCCTCGAACTCAGAAATCCACCTGCCTCTGCCTCCCAAGTGCTGGGATTAAAGGTGTGCGCCACCACCGCCCGGCAATAGGCATCAGGTTTTTATTGGTGGCATTTGAACAGTGCAATGGTGGTGGCTGAAAATCTGCCACAAACCTATGCTGATTTATAGGGAGAGAGTTGCGTATTTTTACACTCTTTTTGAGTCCCCACCTCCCATACTCATAGGAATCAAGCCCTGGGCTGCACATACTAGGAATGAAAGAATCCTATCAGCAAACTGAAACTATATCTACCGCTGACTTCTATGGTATTGAAGGCAAAGGACCTGGTATGATAGGAAGTTGGGATATCCTTGAATGTTCAGAACTGGGCTAATACCTATCTGATCAGCCTCCTGCCTTCCACATCACCAAGTGCTAGAGATGTCTTTGTACCTTGTAATCTTCTATCCTTAAAGTAGATATTCCCTTCTATTCCTGCCCACTTGCCCCTTTTCCTCCCTCCCTTCCTTATTTCCAGGAATAAGTAGTTTATTTGAGAGATACAAGCTTACATGGCCATGGCCCAGGAACACACAGTTAGGCTACCCTACATTTCATGTTCCAACATGGAAGTAGTTTCATGAAGTTTTACATTTTTGCAGAATAAAGAAGACTTTCATAAATCAAGCCAAGTTTAAGTCTCTTTGGTGATCGTACCAGAGAGGCGGTCCCACAGTTCAGGGAGTACTTCTCCACATGCCTCTCTGGTGTCCTATGGTACTCTTAGCTTTGGGGTTGATAGAAGTTAGTGGTTTGGATTCCAAAAGTTTTTATCTATTAGTCCCAGGGTGTTAGTTCCAGCACAGAGACAGGCAGGGAATGGCTGTTCATGGGGCTAAAGCTTGCTTAGAATAGGTGATCAGCTTCTGGACCTGCCACTTTCTGACCATTCCACATCACTGCAGTCAGTTTTTTGCAGAAATAGCGACTTTCCAGGCCTTCTCATGGATTGTTTCTCTTATTGACCAAGTACCACATGTTGAGCATGCAGGGGCCACATATTATTTATTAAATATTCTAAGGCCCTCTTAGGCAGGAGGCTCACTCCGAGGGTCTGATGTCAATGAGGCTGTAAGGCCCTCTTAGGCAGGAGGCTCACTCCGAGAGTCTGATGTCAATGAGGCTGTAAGGCCCTCTTAGGCAGGAGGCTCACTCCGAGGGTCTGATGTCAATGAGGCTGGACTGTACCACTTGCCTTCTCTCTGACAGACTCCTTTATGTGTATGTCTGTGTGACTGTTTTTGGTGACTCCCTGGCAGAGGGTAGAGAAAGGTGATGGGCCATCTTTGCAAACCGCCCTGGTGTAAAATGACTCTCCCTTGTCATACTGAAGATAACACTTTTTTTGTTAGGGCCTTCCTTGCACTGTGACATCCCTGAGGTTGATGAGAACACACACACACACACACACACACACACACACACACACACGCACAAAACTGGGGACATGTCCATATGATGGTTATGTTTTGTGGGGCAGGAGGGGGAAGGAATTCTTATGAATCCTATTCCAACCCTTGTCCTTTTGTAGGACAGTTGTGCTCAGAAAAGCCTGGGTTGTGACTCCTTTAGTGTTTATTCCCAAAGCATACCCGATGACCTATAACTTGTTGCTTTCAATTTAGTTTGAGTAGGAAAAGAGTCACTTTTTTTTACTACTCTCTCTATTTAAATTAAATTATCTTTTCAACTTTCATATATGTATTATATATATTTTGTTGCTCCCTCCCTCTCCTCCTTCCAACCATTCCCAAGACACCCATTCCAAATTCATGGTTTCTTTTAAGTGTGTGTGTGTGTGTGTGTCTGTGTGATTATATACTTATGAATATATAAATGCATTCTGATGACTTCATTTAGTGTTGCTCTTTCATATGTTTTAAGGACTGACCCCTGGGTATTAGATAGCCACGTGGGGGTTCATACATGAGGATAACTCTCTCAATAGTCATTAATTGTTCTTCATCTAGGTGTGGGGTCCCTTGAGATTTCCCCCACACACCTTGGCATGTCAACTGGTATTCTCATTATTTGAGTTTTATTTAGGCAGTCATATTATTGAGATTTCATGGATGAAGCAGGACATAATCCTGAAACAGACTTCCTGGTCCTCTGACTCTTACAACCTCTGCTCTCCCTCTTCTTGGATGTTCCTGAGCCTTGGGGCATGGGTGGTGGTGTGTCCGTATCGGCTGTGTCTGGGTATCCCACAGTTAGTTGTTCTCTGCATTTGACTAGTTGTGCGTTTCTTTAATAGTTTTCTACTGATACCAAAAGAATCTTCTTGAATATGAGCTACATGTATCATATCTGTGGGTATTAAGATAAGTATTTAGATTGTAGTCAGTGATTATATCAGTTTAGGGAAGTAGAAAAAGTAGGTTCTCCTTTAAAATCCGTGACCTTCACTAGTCACAGATAATTGATTAGCTGTACAGTCCTGGTCCTGAGCATCTTCCTGCTGAGTAGCCCTATGACCAATGAGTCCACCTTTAGTGACCACTTATGATGCTAGTGCCACCCTTGTATCCTTAGGGATATTTCTCCATGCTGATTATTGTCGAAGTTTGTTGGACGCCACAGCTCAGTAGGACTATTGATTGCTTTTCTCCTTTGGAAGCTTACAGAGCAGCGTCTCAGTCCTGTGAAGGCTGGTGCTCAAATGAGGCTTTCAGTTTACTTCTTCCGAGTCCTGTGTTCAAAGTGTGTGATGTCTTCAACAACAAAAACTTCTCCTTCTGGGAGGCGAAGCAATACCTTAGCATGTTTGGGGAGTTCTTTGGACTCCCTGATCAACAGCTTAAAAGGAGGTTTCTTATGACTGGTACTGAGGACTTTGTTAGTTAGTCTGTAGCTCATTGGGGGAGTATTAGTACCCCAAGTGATATGCATATATATATAATGATGCATGTTAGCATCATGTTAGAGAATTTTCATATCTTATACTCTGATAGAATTATTTTGTTGCTTTATGATTAGATTTGTCTATTCTCCCCATACATATTTCATGTTGAATGAAAAACAAAACAAAATGTGGGGCTGCGGCTTTGCCATTATTTTTACAGATTTGATTTGTACTGAGGATTGACTTATTTCTTAGTGGGTTTTGGATAAGTTCCTGGCTTTGCAATTTTTTTTTTAAAGCTCTGTTCTTTTCTGTGTAGCTTGTCATCTGTTTATTTACAGTTACAGTTTTTGTCGTCCATCCACTTTTTGTTTTATTACTACTCATCTTTCTTTCTTTCTCCTTTGAACATACTACTCACTGGTTGGTTGTAAACTCCAAGACATAAATATCCCTAATTTGAGGAAATGTTCCCTGGATCGGCTCTCCTAGCTCTTCCCCCAACCAGAACACACAGCAGATTGCTGTTGAATTTTGAATGTCACCAACAGACACATTTAAGATGGATAATGAAGTGCTTGAAACACAGATGGGCCCATAAATCAATTTTCATTTTCTTAGGACTTCCTTCTGACACAAAGAATCAATGTAATTAACTCTGGTTTCAGACCGTTATCATCTGAGTGGTATCTATATGGCCCTATTACCTAACGGCTCCATTTATTGGATGCCTGCTGGATGCAATACTTTGGTCTGTCACTTGGTTGGGGAAAGAATACATTGAAATCTTTACTAATAGGTAGTTAGTTATTTGGGGTTTTGGTGGTTTTGGTGGTTTTGGTGGTGGTAGTGTGGTGTGTCTGATGCGCGCGCGCGTGTGTGTGTGTGTGTGTGTGTGTGTGTGTGTGTGTGTGTGTGTGTGTGTGTTGTGGGGGGAAGTTGTATAGAGATGTAGTATGTAGATGGATCCTACAAGATCTATCCACCTTGGATATTGAGACAGGTGTGCCACTGGTCTGGAATTTACCAAGTAGGCTAGAGTGGTTGCCCAGTGAGCCCTCTCGATCACCTGTCTTCACCTCCCTAACCAAGGCTGCTATGCCAAGCCCACCATCCTGGGTTGTTCTGTATGTTTTTAGAGATTGAAGATAGATCTTCAAACTTGTGTGACAAGCATTTTACTGACTTTGGGTCTTGTTTGTTTGTGGAGACTAGATGTCAGTATATAGCTTAGACGGTCCTACCACTCAAGGTTGTCTGCCTCCGCAGGATTGGGAATATAGGTGTATATACTTCTACACGCTGCAAAAATTACTTATTTGAAAAGCAAATCTTCCACAGTACTCAGTAACCATGGTCTCAAAGGGGGCACTCAAGAATTCCATGTGCATTATTCATGTTTTAAGATTTAAAGTGAAAATTAAGGAGAAAAGTATATGCAATTGAGGATGGAGGTTTTAGGAGAAGCCAGGAATAGTTACGCTCAGTTGGGTACTGAGTCAAATAGAAAAGCGTTGTAGGGTTTTGTTGCTGATAATGTCGGTTTTTGTTTTGTTACAACAGAGTCAGAGGGCACTGAGGGTGCAGGTGATATTAACCTATGGATTTTTATTTTCAGATAACAGGCCTCTTTCTGCTTTCTCTCCAGCATCAGCCACTGGCCAAGATGGCGATGGTAGTGCCCATTCGCTGTACGTCCCAGACCACTACTCTACCTTAGGAAGGCTTGATAGCTATCGGTCCACAGGACAATGCTTAGAAACCAGGGACTCCAGCTGTCAGACCGAAGAAGTGAAAGTCATCCCACCATCAATGAGAAGGATCAGGGCTTACAAGGGGGTAGGCATTGCTGCCCAGATGAGCCACCTCTCAGGTTCCTCTGGCAACATGTCTGTGCTGAGTGACTCAGCTGGCATTGTGTTCCCATCTCGCCTCAATAACGATACTGGCTTCCACAGTCTTCCACGCACTGGCACAAGAGCAAGCACGTATTCGCTGGAGGCAAGGATGGGTGCCCTGGGCTCTGCTGAAGATACGGATGACACTTTTCCCTACCAGGGGGGTAACTCACAGGGGCATGAAAACTTTGCACATTTAGGAGGTGCCTCGAGTACCGGAATGCTTTTGAGGCCCAAATCCCAGCAGCTGAGGTTCTTGGAGAGTCCAGCGTGTGTGGTTTCACCTCATGCAGCCTACTCTACCAGCATCATCCCAAATGCCACACTACTGTCCTCTTCAGAGGTTATTGTCATCCACACTGCTCAGAGTGCAGGGCAGCTGGACAGTAGAACGCCCGGCTCATCTTCATACTCAAAGATAAAACCCAGAGACCGTCCTACACCCAGATGTTCTGTGAAAGATGACCATCAGTCCCCCCGTCATCACTGGAAGGAAGGTCATATCGTTCATTCACAGGCTTTAGCCTCCTCTGTCCCTGGTGCCACCACACTGTTATCCCTCCATGACTCAGAGGTCTCTCTAAATGACCCAACAAATAGGGAGAATGGATCCCAAGCCATACTCTATCATTGTAGAAACAACCTGAGCTTTCCTGCCCACTCTCCAGATGTGGATGGCAAGAGTGAGTGTAGTTATTCAGGGGAAAGGGGATGTGGCAATGCTGAGCCCTGGGAATATAAAGCCTCCAGCAATGGGCGAGCATCCCCGTTGAAGCCACACCTGGCAACTCCTGGTTGTTCTACTCCCACAAGTAACGTGAGCAGCTGCAGTTTGGACCAAACATCTCTCAAGGAGGATGCCAGGTCCCTGTATTCAGAGGACCACGATGGTTACTATATGACCACTCACAGTGGTTCTAGACATGATGCTGGGAACTTGTACAGTATCAGTGATGGCTTTGGGAACCCCAGGCACAGCATGGTCAATGTTTTCGACGGAAGGGCTCAGAGAAGCCAAGGGGATCAGGCCACTCACCAGGATAAAGTCCTTTCGAGAAACATCTCTCTGAAGAAAGCAAAGAAACCACCCCTGCCACCATCCCGGACAGATTCCCTGCGAAGGATTCCCAAGAAGAACAACCAGACAAATGGGCAGGTGCTCAACGAGAGCCTGATCGCCTCACTCCAGCATTCGCTTCAGCTAAGCCTTCCTGGCAAGGGCAGCAGCTCCCCTTCCCAGAGCCCCTGCAGTGACTTTGAGGAACCCTGGCTCTCCAGGTCCAGAAGCCAGAGCATTGTTAGCGAGGGTAGTAGCTTGACCTCCACCACCACTCCCAACGTGTATTCTCTGTGTGGGGTCACTCCTTCCCAGAGCGACACGAGCAGCCTCAAGTCAGAGTACACGGACCCTTGGGGTTACTACATTGACTACACGAGCTTGCCGGAAGATCCAGGGAACCCCACAGGGAGCTGCTCCGCCAACACTGAGGTAGCAACTGGAAATGGGCCAGTACGCCACATCCAGGAGGGGTCGAGAGTCCCAGTGCCTCAAGTGCCGGGCTGCTCAGTTAAACCAAAGATCACCTCCCCAGAAAAGTCCCAGAGAGTCACCTCTCCATCCAGTGGGTATTCTAGCCAGTCGAATACACCCACAGCACTCACCCCTGTGCCTGTGTTTTTAAAATCAATGTCACCAGCAAATGGGAAGGGGAAGGCCAAGCCCAAGGTACCAGAAAGAAAATCATCTCTGATCTCTTCTATGTCCATCTCCTCATCGTCCACTTCTCTCTCCTCTAATACTTCTACGGAAGGAAGTGGGACCATGAAGAAACTGGATTCAGCCCTGGCCTCGGTCCTTGTTCCACCCCCTCCTCCTCTTCCCCCTCTGCCTTCTCCGTGTCTGGCAGACAAGTCCCCCTTTCTTCCACCTCCTCCTCCACTAGCGGATTGCTCCGAGGGCTCTCCTCTGCCGCCCTCTCCCGTATTCCCCCCTCCACCACCAGAAGCCCTTGTTCCCTTTTGCTCCCCCACTAACAGGTGCCTTTCTCCTCCCACAGCAGTTAGCCCCTCTCTTCCAAGATCCTCACCTCCTTTGCCAGCACCTCCACCTTTCTTGCCCTCATCAGAACCCCCACCCGCTCCGCCTCTGGACCCCAAGTTCATGAAAGAAAACAGGCCCCTTTTCAAAAACTCTAGCCAGTCCGAATCCTCTAGGGAGGCTCTCCGGCGGCCTGCCAACACGGAGGAGGGCTGCCGACCCCCCATGCCCCTGATCACCACCGAAGCTTTGCAGATGGTGCAGTTGAGGCCAGTGAGAAAGAACTCAGGTGCCGAGATAGTCCTGTTTTCTGAACCATCAGCTCAGGAACAACGAACTCCGACTGCTCCACAGTATCACTTAAAGCCATCTGCTCTCCTCAAATCCCGAAATAGCATAAATGAAATGGAGAGTGAAAGCCAGGCTGCCTCTGTGACGAGCTCGCCTCCGATGCCTGCCAAGAGCCAGAGTCAGGGTGACCATGACAGTGCAGTCGAGCGTGGCGGCCTTCAGAGCTGCAGCGATGGAGCTCCAGGCCCGGGTCCCAGCCTCAGGACCACTCTGCTCCCAGACTCTTCACCCAGCAGGAAGCCTCCCCCCATCTCCAAGAAGCCCAAACTGTTCCTGGTGGTACCACCTCCGCAGAGAGATTTCACAGCGGAGCCCACAGAGAACGGGAGCGAAGCTTTCCCAGGCGTGCCCAGCCCTACCAGGGCAGAGGGGGAAGCTGTGCACAGCCAAGAGGAGAAATCCAGCCCAGCATCCCGAGTTGGCTCTCATGCTACGGCCCCCACCCCCAGCAGTCCGGCTCTAGAAAGAGGAACTGCATGGTCCTTGTCGCCTGGCATTGTGGAAGCCAATGCCCCCATGGTCCAACCTAATACATCGCAGGGTCCCACACAGGAGGAGTCAGGCGAGAGCAGCGTGGATGGTGAGAGAAATGCGAAGAGCTGCCTGTCTCAACAGGGCAGAGAAGGTAAGGCTGGCTGCTTTCTGCTGCACTCCTCTGATCCCCTGGAGATGAGCCAAATAGGGCTACTGAACACTCCTGGAACCAGGAGAAAGCAGCCTAGACTTCGGCAAAAGCCGGCAGTGTGTGGGCTTCTCACATCTCATTACCCAAGCTGCTTTGTGAAAATTTTAAAACTCTAGATCCAAGAGAAGAGAGGGAAAGAGAGCGGTGGGGGTGGAGGTGGTGCCGGGAGGTCTGAGGCAGGCTGGGTATTCAGTAGCAGGAGTAATCTCCCTTCGGAAGGGTTACAGAGAAACGCTCTTAACCAAATTTAAGAGCAATTTAGTCCAAAGTCTGTAGCAGGAAATAGCCCTGGCTGTCAGGCTAGCAAGTATCATTTCTACCCCTAAAAACTCGAATTCCAGAGCCACGGGGCTTCCCCATGGTTCTTACACTGTCAGAAATGGCAGCAAAGTGGCGTCTTTCTGAGCCAGGCAAAGGACTAGTCACAGTGTGTAGTGTTTGCCTGCCTTTCTTTTCTCTAGCTGGGTTGCTGGAACCCAACACAGCGGCTTCCTCTTCAGACACCCTGGACTTACCTAAGGAGGAAGGAAGCGATGAGGTGCTGACTCCCACTAAACCCAGGACCACAGAGGACCTGTTTGCAGCCATTCACAGGTATCCCCAACTTTTGCCATACTTTAATATACTTTATAATTTCTTCTTTCTGGACGGGCCTCTCTGTTTTCTTGAGGTTTTTGTCTGTCAGCTAGACACTTTTTTTTAAACATTACTCATTTTTAAGTGTCTTTCTTATACATTAATTACTTCTTGAGTTCGACTTCTGTTGTACTTTGTTCTGTTGATTGCTGTGATGACATTGAGGACAGAATGTGGTACCTTCTGGTAGACGCTGCAGTAGCTGGCAAGACACCTAGTCTGTCAGTCATGTGACCGGATGTTTACAAGATTTGGAACCCGTCTGAGGCGAGGTGAGGAATGCTGCATTCTGTGGACTCATGGTACATACTCTAGCTCTACAGAGCCACCTTCCTAAGAGTTCTTTAGTTGATTTATTTATTGTTACTTTTTAGAAAATCCATAATATCATAGTGCTTTTTTTACCTTCAATATTTTATCGACTTTTGTTTCTTTTTGTTTCTTGTCCCCCAACTCTTCTCAGATCTACTCCTGTCCAACTTTATGCTCTCGCTCTCTGTCTCAAATTAAAATTAAAAGCCACTAAAAACCATGGAATGCAGTTTGTGTTGGTCAGCTCACCTAGCTGCTACCCCGGAATGTGATTTGAAATACCCATTAGCACTCCCTTGAAGAAAACTGACTTTTCCTCTCCCAATGGTTATCATTTATGAATAGCTTCTTTGGTTTTTTCCTTTTCAAGACAGGGTTTCTCTGTATAGCCCTGGCTGTCCTGGAACTTACTCTGTAGACCAAGCTGGCCTCGAACTCAGAAATCCGCCTGCCTCTGCCTCCCAAGTGCTGGGACTAAAGGCATGCGCCACCACTGCCCACTGCTTGAATAGCTTCTGGATGACGGGTGGGACTTTGCCCTCACTTTCACTCCTTTGTGCTGGGATTTTATCTAGCTTAAGCTTACAGGTTATGAATTCATTCCCATGTCTATCCTGCCATGTCCAGAAAATACTATTTCCCCTAAAGTTGTCCACCACCTCTGGCTCTAACCGTCTTTCCACCCACTACTTCTATATCCCAGAGCTTTGCTGGTAAGGATGCAGGGCTAAGCCGTCCAGTGTCTCCCCAGGAATACTTCTTGTGGGGGAAGGGGGGAAACTCTTTAAATTTGTTACTGTATACCCCTAGCGCCATCTGCTGGCTTTTCATAAAAAACCAGTTGCTTTGTCAAAAGGGAACTGCTTGTTACCTGGTAACAACTGATGGTTTCCTTGGAGTGTAACTGATTTAGTAATTCAGCTTTGCTTATTCCGGCCAAATATACCGATGACTGTGCCCCTACCACACAGCGGCATCATGGTAGTAAGTGATAAGATTCAGATATGGACAAGTACTTTTAAGAACCAGTGTTGTATAAGGGAGCCCTCCTGCTGCTTAGATTTCTTCACTAATAGGTTTTCAGATAACTCCTGTGAATATTTCTCTGCCATTAAGACTTTGTTTTGACCTGAAAGGCCATCCTTTATCTCCCTTGGGAGACCAAGTACTCTATGAAAGTGTTCAATTCCCCGAATAAGTAATCCATGCCAGCAAGCTCTCAAATCCTGCTGTTTCTGAGTTTCAGTAAAAAGGCTGTGGCATGTGGTAGAAGGGAACCCCGCCCTTACTAACTAGCTCCAACACAGGAACATCTAGTGTGGGGCAAAGAGAGTGGGGCTAAAGATGGCTCAGCTGTTAGGAGCACTGACTGCTCTTCCAGAGGTCCTGAGATCAATTCCCAGCCACTCACAACAGTGGGATCTGACACCTTCTTCTGGTGTGTATGAAGACAGCTACAGTGCACACATATAAGATAAATAAATAAATAAATAAATAAATAAATATCTTTTTAAAAAAAGAAAAAGAGAGCTAGCTATCTGGTTCTTTTTTAAAACAAGGAAATAAGAAATGCATCTTTTGAAATGAAGCAAATAAAGTCACATTTGTAGATATTTACACCAATGGTTCTAACTGTAGCTGCGTTGGACACATAATAAACAATAAATATTTTCTGAATTAAATGAAACCAATTGGACTTTAACTGTCCAGAAATTCTTCTGAGACTTTAATGTCTTTCATTTAGCATGGAATGTACCAAGTTTCTAAATATACAGGAATCTGTATTTATAATCACAAGGCACAGGGAAGTGTGTTGCCAAGTGGCTGTGTGTACTAAATACTCTGTCGTAAGGAAACCCAACTGTTGCAGAGCCATGGTTACTGCAGATTTTTTTCTAAAAATACACCAAAGGGCTCTTCTATATTTTATTTGGCAAACTTCAGAGGCATTAAAGAATGTGTGGTTTCTGCTAGAGAGACAGTGCCATTGATTACAGATATAGAAATCATTCAGATTCTATTATTCTTTGTACACATGGGAGAATTAAAGGCCATGTAGCCTTAGGAATGGATTGAAAAGAAAAACCTCAGATACATGCTAATTTCTGTTGTGGCATTAATATTGAATTAGCAGAT
The DNA here is from genome assembly GCF_008632895.1 of Mastomys coucha. Lineage (NCBI taxonomy): Eukaryota > Metazoa > Chordata > Mammalia > Rodentia > Muridae > Mastomys > Mastomys coucha. The sequence goes on from NW_022196902.1 coordinate 10,708,720, forward strand.
GTAATCAAAATCCATCTGAATGCTGGATCACTAGAACTTTCATGTCCTGCAGCACTGACATTCATGATGTAAAATACAGATGATCCAAAATGAAGCATAGTTTTCGAGTTCTGTAATAATGCAAATTAATTCTCTTCAGATTTAAAGCCAGATGGAAAGCGTAGAACACCAGTTGAGGTGTGAAATTTTATATTTACTGAAGTAATTAGACTTTAAGCTGTTGTTAACTATTTAAATGTCATCTTTAGAAACACACACACAGTGAGAGAGAGAGAGAGAGAGAGAGAGAGAATATGCAGAGATATCAGAAGTTAAAATTTAGTTCATTTTGTAAGAGGCAGCTGCTCCCTGAGAATACCAGTTTTGTTTTGCTTTTGTTTTGTTTTGTTTTTTTTAAACTTGCCATCTCTTTTAGTTCTATATCTGCAATTAAATGCCCTAAACTTCAGAGCATCACTGTGCCTTTTTGTGTCTCAGCACAATCAAAACATTTTACCATAAGCTTGTGGTCCTTAGCTGAAATAAATACCTAAAAGACTGAGAAGAGCAGAGTAGCTCTGGTAGGTAGTCATTCATTACTCTGACTGAATGTTGAGTAGAACAGTTGAAGAAAAATACTTTTGGCCACAGTCTGCTGTCATGAGGGATCTTTTGCTCTGTCTTTAGAAGTAAATATCAGAAGCTCTTGGGCTCATCTTTAATGATGGTGTATGTGTGTGTTCAGTAAGTAGTCGCAGGAAGGTAACGGGATTGCAGCAAGGTTGCCAAGGATTGACCATTATTTTAATTTTGTTTTATTTCAGATCCAAAAGGAAAGTCCTTGGCCGGAAAGACTCGGAAGATGATCACACTCGAAATCACTCTCCTTCCCCGCCTGTGACACCCACGAGTGCTGCCCCTAACCTGGCCTCTCCAAAGCAAGTGGGGTCCATCCAGAGAAGCATAAAAAAGAGCACTACCAGCAGCGACAGCTTCAAAGCTCTGCTGCTTAAGAAGGGGAGTCGCTCGGACGCCAGCGCACGCATGTCAGCAGCGGAGATGCTCAAGTCCACGGACCCTCGATTCCAGAGATCCAGGTCGGAGCCTTCACCAGAGGTCCCAGACAGCCCATCCAGCTGCTCCCCCAACAAGAACAGGAGAGCTCAGGAGGAGTGGGCCAAGAATGAAGGCCTGATGCCTCGGAGTCTGTCCTTTTCGGGTCCTCGGCACAGCCGCAGCAGGACGCCGCCCTCTGCGGCCAGCAGCAGGTACAGCATGAGAAACCGCATCCAGAGCAGCCCCATGACAGTCATCTCTGAGGGAGAGGGAGAACCTGCTGAGCCAGCGGACAACAAAGCACGCAGGGCCCTGGACATTGCCGGGGTGTGCTCTCTGGACAGACTGTCGGGGCAGGAGATGGACCGGGACAGCCTGCCCTGTAGTGAGGAGCCCGCCTCTGTGGATGGGATGGGGAGGGCTGAGGGCAGTGATCCCTTGGAGCAGTGTGGGGGTCCTGAACAGAAGAGTTAGTATCAGAACCTGCCTCTCATGAGTGAGGCAGGACGGTGAGCTGTGCATCGCTCTAGGAAGTCTCTGTGGCCTTTTCCTGGCTTGTGGGGACCTCATTCAGCATTGGTGTTGGGGAGGTCTCAGCCTTGCGGGTCTCTAAGGACTCGCTCGCCATGTGGCTTAAAAGCAAGTAGAAGCTTCAACTTCTGAAAGTGCTTCCTGGGGAAGATGGTTTTGTTTCCTTGTTTGTTTTGTTTTGTTTTTCCCAAAATGCTGGGTGTGTGTATATGTGTGAATTTTGAATACTTCATTCTAACACATACACACACACTAAACGTTATGTCTAGAAATAGGAGAAAAGGTTTTCAGGTAGAGTAACGGAGTCCTCTAGACCTGGGGTGGTAACTGCTTTCAACGCATTATGGGTATGGGAATGTGTAAGCTCACTAAGAGGAGACTGAAAGCCGTTACTTCTAACAGGCAGTGGGCTGGTTCTAAGTATAGAACGTGTCTGTGTGTACACTTGCTCTAGCTCAAGACACACGGGAAACCATGAAGGGGCTGGGGAGTGGCTAAGCAATTCATTGGTTTAGGTACTTTAGGGGGTAGGGGAGGCCTTACTGCCTCCTCCTCCACTTGTAAAAATTACACAAATGGAAGTGGCAAGGCTGTGTCCTGTGCCTACTGCCCTGATGTTAGAAGCATGGGTGTTGTGTTTGTTTGTTTGTTTTTAATGAATTCCCTCCTGGAGTTGTTATAGAAGAGTGAGGAAAAGAGGCATCATGAGAGGAGCATGAGAGAAGGGTAGGGGAGTGATTGATACTGCTGGATTTGTTTCCTGCTTATTAAAGAAAATATTTTCAGAATTAAATCAGAAAACATGCACTGTTGAATTATGGGTGAAGCTTTTCTTTTAAAGAATTGTTTTGTTTTACAATCAGAGTTTTCACTTCCATATGACAATTTGTCACTTGAAATGTGACATTTGGCATTTGCTAACTTTTGGCTATACCAAAGAAAAACAATATGGCTATTTTCACCCCTGAACTGCTTACAGCATTGTGTTTTAATTTAGAAGGTTTACCAAAATCTATTATATATTATCTCACTTTGAAGAAAACGCTGACTCTTGTTAGTGACAGAAATTGATGAAAATCAGTGGGGCGTGGTTATGAATTAGCCCTGGGAAATGAGTTTTTATATTAAAGAGATTTCTTTTCTTTTCTTTCTTTCTTTCTTTTTTTTTTTTGCACCACCTGGTTTGTGTGATTTTCTATTTGTTTGAGTAGAGTTGCTGAGTCCCTTCAAGGCTCCTCCTGTCAGAATTGCGAACATGCCTTAGAATGGGGGTATTTCCTTTAGTATAGCGCCCTTGTGACCTTCACCCGCTTCCAGGTTCTGTGTGTCCAGCGAAAACACACCCTACCTTATCCTCACCGTGGGTGCACTGAGCGACTGAAGCTGCTAACAGTTGCCATTGACAATGTGTGAGACTATCTGGAGGTTAAACCACACAAGCCAAAGCATGGCAGGGCTTCTTCCACAGAACCTTTGACAGCCATTGCAGATACATCTCTGAGGAGAGAATTTAGCAAGCAAAGCACTTCTCACAGCTACCTGACATGTGGCCACAGAGGTCTTTTTTTAAAATCCGCTGTGTCATTTTTCAAGTGCATAGGGCACACAGATCATTTCTTGTAAATCTTAGAAAGGCCATGTTGACATCTGAATACCTAAAAAAGATTAGAATGTATGTGGATATCAGAAATCTTAAACTTAATATATCAATATTTGTTTGAAGGTGAGATAAGCAGCATTAGAACTAATTATAAAATGATTTAAAATCCCTCATTTAAAAAGTATTTATTAGGTTTTAAGTTTGTTTTCAATAAAACAATTGTAAAGCCAATATTTGAAACTTCTTTGTATGTGCATTTAATTCTTTTAAGCTTTGCTAGAAGTACATATTGCATATTGAATATATTCTTTCTCACACCCCCCTTTCCTCTTCTCTCCACCTCCCATTAGTTGCCTTGATCCCTTAGACATTTTAATTTCTGCTTTTCATGTACACACAGTTTTAAATAACCAGACGTTTCTACTACTACAGAATTGTTGAGTACATTACTGGATGGGAAGTAACCAGCAGTAAAAACCCTGGCCATGTCTTGGGGGTTAGGGGGTTGGTGGGAAAGGAGACCAACATACAGGCACTGGCTGGTACCTCTACGATATAAGGAAAAACATCCAAAGATACCATCGTAAAGCGTGAGTGATGGAAGGACTGGTCACTTATTTGGGGTGGTGTGTGGAAGGAGAGGAGAACTTTTGGCAGATATAGGTAGTACACAGGAAAAGAAGAATCTAGACTCATGGTAGAAATGTGTGCTCTCAGCTTTGCTGATGTTTCTTGTATGAGGACCACTTCTGCTCGAGGGCTTCATGAGAGCAAACTGGGTGGTCCTTCTCATACCCAGGAGCTGGAAAAGCCCCAGGTCCAACCTCCTCTTCATTGTTCTAAGAATTAGAACTGAGTGAGCACTTGCTCTGTCTGTTGGAAACAGTCTTCACTTTGCTTGGCTTGCCATCCACCAAGAATTTCTGAAGCATTTTAATTGAAACCTGTCACCTTTGGTGTGGAGACAAGAATGGATAAATAGCTGGGCGGTGGTGGTGGTGCACACCTTTAATCCCAGCACTTGGGAGGCAGAGGCAGGTGGATTTCTGAGTTCGAGGCCAGCCTGGTCTACAGAGTGAAATCCAGGACAGCCAGGGCTACACAGAGAAACCCTGTCTCGATAAAAACAAAAACAGAAAACAAAAAAAGTGGATAAATATATATTAAATTATATAAAATATATATTTATATAATAAACTTATTTATAATACACATATTTTCCTCCATATTCATAAGTTCTGTATCCATGAAGCCAACTACCTACAGATCAAATATACTTGAAAAAAGGATGGGATGGGCTTGCCTTTCATTTATGAGGCTCATATTAGACCGTTTTGTAACTTCATTTGAGGAATCACAGTGGAAAGAAAAGGGAGCATTTCAGTGTCTCCGTTATCTTCATGAATAGGTGATGCACTACACTCTGTAGCTGTATCCTGCGAGGTACGTGGCGTACTGGGTAAACCCCATTGTTTGTGCAGAAATGTTTGCTCCGCCTACATGTAAATAAATGTTTATATTGATGAGATTCCATCATTTGCATCTTATGAATGTTGCTAGCTCTGCCAACTTTATACCATGGTGGTTCTTATAGGATCTAAGTAACAACAACTTGGGGCACAATAACACAGTCCCATGTTTCCATCTCTTCCAGCATCATACAGTATTCCAGAAGATATTCTTATATAGTCTTATATAATTCTTATAGTTAGAACTTGCTTTTAGGACCCCAGGAACCTGCACTGCAGTTCTCCTATTTCATATATATATATGAGAGAGAGAGAGAGGAATCCAGATATGCATGCATGTGGAGGTCAGAGGTTTGATATTGAATGTCTTCAGTTGCTCTCCATCTAATTTTTTGTGAAAGGGTCTCTCATTGAAACTGGAGGTTGATGGAGAAAGGCTATCTGGCCAGTGAACATCAGGGATCTGCTTGTCTCTGTGTCCCCAGTCTGAGATTTCAGGTGCACAGTACCATACCCAGCTTCTTCCATAAGTGCCAGAGCTCTGAACTCAGATGCCCATGCTTGTGTGGTAAGCACTTTACCAGCAGAACCACCTTGTGCCCATCTGATCTCCCCACCGCTACACACTAATCATGGTCTGTTTGTTTTCTTTACCAAAAGATACCAATGCCACAGGATCCAGGTGGCCCAGCACTTATTTGGTCTCTAGTTACTGGGGCTGTACATTGCTCTTGGTCATGGAGCTTTAATCACAGCAACAGAAAAGTAATGGAAACAAGGAGTTTATTAAACAAGGAGTCCAACCTGGACTAGAGATCTGGTCTTAACAACAACAAAGAGAAGGAGATATCTGCCAGCCTTTCTTCGCTGTGTTTCGGGGTCCCTTGTTTGATTCTTCCTAGGCATCACAGACCTGGTCTGGCTGGGCCTTTGCTGGTAGTTAGCTAGTTTTAGAGCCCACAGTTGACCTTCAGATTTTTCTGCTTGGCTGTGTGTTAAGGACTTGTAATAGTTGATTTTGCATCTGTGCCTTTGTGTGCAAACATACATGAATGTGTGTGTGTGTGTGCGCGCGCGTGTGCGTGTGCATGTGAACGTCAGAAGGCCACATCAGGTGTTATTCCTCAAGTATGATCACCTTAACTTTTTGAGACAATGATTCCAATTCCTACTCATGAGGAGGTTAAACTCACTGTCCAAGCCTCAGCCATCTGCCTGATTCACCTCCTTATCAGTACGATTATAAGTGTGAACCACTACACCGGCATTTTAAAAATGGTTCTTGGAACTGACCTCAGGTCCTTGTGACTTTAAGTTGTTTTCTTGAGCTGCTGGAGACAGAACCTAGGCTCTTCAGTACAGTGGGTATGATGGCTAATCCTAGTTGTTAACTTGACACACCTGGGAAGAGGGATCCTAAATGGAAAAATTGCATTCATCAAATTGACCTGTGGGCATGTCTGTCAGGGCATTTTCTTGGTTGCTAGTTGAGAGGGAAAATCCCTGCCCACTGTGAGCAGTGCCAACCCTAAGCAGATGAGCCTGGGTTGTACAAGAACTGTAGCCGAACCATTCAGAACTGGCAGCAAACTCCTAAGCAGTGTTATTCCATGGTGTCTTCTCTGTGTTCCTGCTTTGAATTCTTCCCTTGGTTTCCCTCTATGTGATGGGGAAAGCAAGCTGAAATAAACACAGTTTTCTCCAAGTTGCTTTTGACTGTGGTGTTTATCAGAGCTACACAAAGGACATAGGCAGCATTGTACCAACGAGCCCTTGTTTGTTAATGACTTACCTACAAGACATCAAACAAACTCGGGAACAACCATTCTAGTCTACTGCTCTTGTGTTTGTTATCCACCCCTTCTCTCCTGCCATGGATAAAAAAGAATCGCCAACCTGTGATTCCATTTCCCTGCACCAAAGATGCTACAATATCAGTTTACTAACCAGACAGCTGTTGGTACCAGAGGCTGTCTACACCTGTAGGCAGCCGCTCTGGCAATCAAATCCAAGACGATAGACGATTCCACTGCGCATGCGCCCCTCCTGAGTGGGCTCATGGAGGTGTCTCCCAAGCAGGCTCATGCAAATTAGGTGTCTCCCGAGCAGGTGTATGCTGTGCATGCGCCCCTCCCAAGCAGGTGTATGCTAATGAGGCGATTGCCGGAGAACCAATCCAGGAGGACCACGAAAGCTCGGGCTTGAGTATATAAGGAGCTCTCTCTGGGCAGTCAAGGCCACTACACAGAAGCAAAAGCAGCAGCCGCTACACAGAAGCAAGAGCCGCCTATTCCGTTCCACAGAAGCAAGAAGAGCCGTAACACCTAGAAGAGCTGTAACACCTAGGAACCTAAAAGAGCTGTAACACAAAAGAAAATTCCTGAGTAAGCCGGGAGAGAAGAAGTCTCGGTGTTTCGTTGATATTGCTGCCGGGCAGCAAGGCGCCATACATACACCACTTCTCCAAAGGCTGTCTTTCCACCTATGGTCTTGAATTGTTCATACCAGTTAAACCGGTTTGGGGCTGAGCTGATCTGGAGTTAGGACAAAAATGTGTGGTGATGTCACACCTCTGAAAGGACAAGGGGAAACAAGGTTTAGAAGAGAGCTCTTTGCCATACAGGTCTAAAAGTTTCTCTAGCAGCTCAGTAGGGAGCTCCGGAGCAAAGACTGCTTACTGGAGGAGGTTCAAATGGCCAGAAGTGGTCTTGCATCACCTCTTTGTTATTGGTTGGAAGTTGGCAAGGAAGTAAGCTGTTAGCTTACCCCTGCCTTACCCGGTGATGAGCTGCATACATCCCCAAAAGATGTGCACTTGTCTTGGTATTGGAAGTGGTTCTTAGAGGAGGTGACTGGTGGAGACCACCTGTCAATCACACCCTTCACACCTGGGTAGCTAGCACTTTCTTGAAGATCAGCCTGAATAGCCTATCTGATGGTGAATCTCTACCCCAACTCTGAGTCTCAGCAAAGAAGTGACCATTTTTTGGTCCCAGTAACAAGCAGCAGGTAGGATCAATGCCACCAGCTTCACATCAGTAACCCCGCTTCTAAACCAGGCCACTCATCAGCATCTCAGCTCTGGTAACCACCTCCTCAGCTTTACCTCAGTCCCTAAATGCTTTAGACAGTCCTTTAATCACTGCACAGTAGGTTTTCTAAAACCCTACATAAGGTCAGCAGCTTTCTTTATCCACAGAGCCAATGTCCTAGGAGGCTGGCAGTCCCACCCAGCAAGCAGAATGCACAGCACTTCATAGTGGGCACTGAGCACAGCCTTTGACTGCTGTCACATCTACCCAATATGTACCCTCTGTAGCCTGGCTTTCTTCATTCTCATCTCTAGGGTCTCTCCTTCAGGAGCCACGTAACCTTCCATTCCTCTCTCACACAGCCTCATTTCAATCTGTGTGTGTGTGTGTGTGTGTATGTTCATATATGTAGAGGCACGTATGTGCAGGAGCATGCATGAATATATGTGTACATTTGAAGGCCAGAGAACAACCTTGGCAGTTTTTTCATCGGGGGATGATGTCCACTTTGGGTTTTTGTTTTGTTTTTGTTTGAGATTAGGTTGGCTTAGAATTCACCAAATAGGCTAGAGGCTGACCAGAGAGCATTAGAGCTTTAATTTTGTTTTGTTTTGTTTTGTTTTGTTTTGTTTGTTTGGTTTTGGAGACAGGGTTTCTCTGTGTAGCCCTGGCTGTTCTGGAACTCACTCTGTAGACCAGACTGGCCCCGAACTCAGAAATCCGCCTGCCTCTGCCTCCCAAGTGCTGGGATTAAAGGCATGTGCCACCACTGCCCGACTCTAGAGCTTTCATTATCATGAGGTTCCTGAGATCTTCCTGTTTCCAGTTCTCTAGTATTGAGCTTCTAAGCATGTCACCATGTCTAGCTTTTTGATTTGATTTTAATGTGGACTCTAGGCATTGGATACAGGTCCTCATGTTTGTATAGCAAACATCTTAACTAATGAAAGTATCTCCTCAGAAATCCCTGTATCAATTCTTGGTAGCACTTGCCATATTTCAGGACATCTTATTTCAGTTGAACTTTCTCACTCTAGGATACAAAGTCCATTCAGATAGGACCCCTGCCTGTCATGAGCACTACTATATTTTCAGCAGGCAACTGGATTCAGTAGACAAATGAATTGTTGCTCTAGCTGGTGAACAGCAAGTCACAGATGAGGGACCATGAGCATAGTGCCAGGAACACAGTAGGGACTCCATAATGGCTTGAACAATAAAAATCAATGCCATGTACAGGAACCTGTGTGTGTGTGTGTGTGTGTGTGTGTGTGTGTGTGTGTGTTGGGGAAATTTAAAAATTTTAAGGACCTAAGTGATAACTGTAAATGAATGAGTGAATTCTGTGAACTGCAGTGAATTCTTTTTGGCCTTCTTTAAAAACTGTCCTGAAAATTTAACTTAACCTATAGCCCAGAGCTCCAAAAAAAGCCTTTGATCAACTCTTCCCATTATATATATATCATGCTATAAAAGTAAAAAATTAACATGCAACTCAAGCAAATAATGCTGAGAATTATATCTGCAGTAATTTCAGAACCAGAAATGTAGCTTGCTCTGTATCAAAAATGACCATCTCAAAGGTTTCCGTGCCAGAAGGTTATTACCACAGTCAGAGTGGAGTGAATGGAAAAAGCAGGTCAGCCTCTGCCCTATCAGTTTTGTCTGGGCAAAGTTACCCAAGAACTCCATGCCCCAGCTTCCTGTAACTATGAGGACAGATGTTACTAGCGCAGTGGTTCTCAACCTGTGGGTCACAATCCCTTTTGGGGTTGAATGACCTTTTCACAGGGATCACCTAAGACCATTGGAAAACAGATATTTACACTGTCATTCAAAAACAGTAGAAAAATTACAGTTATGGAGTAGCAAAAGGAAAAAAACAATTTCATAGTTGGGGGTCCACATCATGAGGAACTGTAATAAAGCATTAGAAAGACTGAGAATTGAGATCTAGAGAGTTTAATTTTACAAAGATAGCTTATAACATTAAAGTTGGAGGGATTTCATGTCTCATTTAGCTTTATCCAATCTACTGGACCCTCAGTCGACTTTGTGGTCATTTTTCAAGAAGCAACTGTGTGGTCTCTGCTTACACAGAAGTGGAAACCATGCCACTTGTGAGCAGCTTTAATTATCATGAGGTTCCTGAGATCTAGCCTGCTCTCCTCTCTGTTCTCAGAACCATCGTCCCAGGAGCCTGCATTAGAGTGAGAGCCATTTCTATAACAGCTGCCAGGGATCTGAGTGTGACTTGATCTTCCCAATAACAAGACTTAGACAGTGCAAGGAGGCAAGGCTTTCTAACTTCCATAATCAGCCCACCCTTGGAAAGAGAATTTCCATACAACCTCTAGAATGACTACACACAGTACTTTAAAAATTTAAGTGACTGTTACAATTAGGTATCTGTATATTTCTTTAACAGGCACACCTGTCAAGTAGCATAAGAAGTCTCATCATCTTATGGAATTTATTTTCTGCCTCCAAATTTTGTCAACATGTTAAGGTAAGAACTGTCTTTGTCCAGGGAGCAACAGTTGGATGAGTACACGGATCCAATGGAAAAACTCAACAGTGGAGGCAAGGAACGTTATTTTTGTGGCCAACATAATTTATTCCTATGCAGAATACAGCTTTACCATTTTCACAGCTCTTATAAGGAAGTGAGAGCATTCAAATGCGGTAAGGCCAAGTAGAGAGGCAAGATAACGGTGATAGCGCCAATAAGAGGGAATGCCGTGGCATCGTCCTGGATCCTCTCAGAGATGGAGGCCACCTGACCCATGACCCATTTACAGACTTCTCTGAATACCCTGTGTCTACAGACTTCTCTGAATACCCTGTGTCTAAATAAAGCTACTTACAAAGGCACACTGGGAATAAGCATGATGCAGAGTGATAGCTCAAGCCAAAGACCCTGCATACGTCAGCTGTGAACGTTCTCAATGCCTGCATTCAGCAGGTCTGCCCCTGCTTCTTTTCTTGGTTTGTTTCCTTATTTGTTCTCAACGGAGGCCTCATTTTTCTGGATCAGCCACACTTCGTTATTTCTATCAAGTAACTGGAAAGGACTGCTGTAGCCTGCAGTGTAGAAGACCTTTTCGTTGAAAACTTTTCCTTCTTCCCTCAGAATGTTTGCTAATGTCAAAAGTTGTTCTTGATTCTTTTGGCCACTGGAGAATCCATCAAAAGACCTACGGACAAGAAAGCGATGGTACATGAGTGACTTTACTACAGAAACAGATGATGATCTGAAGTGAACAGCAGGGTCTGGGGCCCTGAAAGCTGGATGAAGTGGCTTTCAGGCAACCCCTGACCTTCATACCTAGACTCATAATAGCTCACCTACGGGAGACTCGGGAGGACGATCAAGTCCCATCCTTTGACAGATTTGGAACTTACATCTTCTTGTGTGGACTAATATATACAAAACCCACCCAAGAACCTTAAGAAAACGTACATTGTGGGAGTCTAGGATACAGCCTGAGCGCTATTACTAGCAACTTCCCAGAAACATACCAATGCTGCAGTTTAGAGAACCATTCAGAAGCCCGCTCACATGTTGGCTCCTCTCCCTCCCACCCCTTTTTCTTCCTTCCTTTGTTCTCTCCTATACAATTCAGGCTGCTCTGAAAGTCACTATGCAGCAGAGAGTCTTGCTATATAGCCCAGGCAACCTTTAGAAGCACTGTGTAGCTGGGGCAAGCCTCAAACTCATGATCCTCTTTACTCACCCACTCCAATGCTAGTGTTATGGAAGTGTACCATCAAGCCTGACTTCACTGTGTTGTGTTTCATTTGTTCTGCTATTGTTGCTGCATACTTTTGAGATGGAGTCTTAGTTACTTAGGCTCTATCTAAACTGTCAGGCTTAAGTTAACTTCTGTCTCAGCTTCCCGAGTACCTGGGATTCTAAGAGTGTGTCCACAGACCCGAGTCAGACACACACTAAAATGCTTTCCCCTTCTTCCTCTTCTGGGTCACAGTGGGTTACAGATGAACACAATATTGTTTTGGTGTCCATACATTCATAGCCCAGTGGATGAGCTCAACATTCTGACAGCATTATCTAAACATCCTAAGACGTACTTTAACAGAGGACCAAAGGGCTCTGACAAATCCTAAGGATTCAGTCCAGGCTAATGGGTGTCTTCTGAGTTGGTCTCAGAATGAAGGATGATTTTCCCAAACAAAGAACAATGGAAATGACAAAATTGTAAAGCACTGTCAGAGCGAGGCATAAAATGAGGTCTAAAAGGAGAACTGAAGCCAGAAGCAAGAATGTATAGTAGTCGGTGGCCCTCTGGGATCATGCGACAGGATGCTGAGCAAAAAGGAACCTGCTTGGATCTGGATATGAACAGAGTCCAAGAGACAAGACAGATTAGAGGATGGAGCTGCTACAAGATTGGAATGGGAAAAAGAATAAAAGTTTAATAAACAGCATACATGAAAGTATCCTGTGGAACAGTCAGAGGGTGGAGGTGAGATGTGGAACAGTCAGAGGGTGGAGGTGGGATGTGAAATAGTCAGAAGGTGGACAGGGAGGGGAATAAAATCTGGAGTGTAAAAATAAATAAATAATAAAAAGATAAAATAAAAAGTATAATTTTTTTTAATAATGAAAGTATCCTGGGATTAAATCACACTAGCACATGGACCTGCAGAAGTACAGGACATGCAAGAACCATGATTTTTACTCAGAAGCTTAAGAAAGAGAAGCAAAAAGTATTTTTAATATGCTTCATTGGTATAAGTTTTATTATAAATGTGCCAATGTAAAAAAAAAAAAATCAGTCTGGTTGCACTTGACAAGAGCCTTCAAAGAAGAGCAAAGACCATATCTATTGTATTCAACAATGTCTCCTTATACCCAGATGCACTTTGGCAGAGGGCAATAGTAAGGGCTGGGCCATCCCAGACACTCCCCACTACAGCCTTCCCTAATGGAACTGTGGGAGAGGGGACACCAGATGAGAAGAGTGACTGCTATGCACTTGTAGCCTGGTAGAATCTGCAAGGAGGTAATTCTAAACATAACAACTTTGCTGGGCTTGGGGGTTCCCAGTCATGAGATTCGGATTTGTTGGGTATCAAGAGCTTAACTCCCATCCAGGAAAGCTTTGGAGATCCAGCATCCATTCCATCCCAACAGACCCTGGCAGGCAGAGCCCTGAGTCAGGAAAGATATCCAAATCCTTGATTGAGATTACTTTTTTCTTCTCTATATTTTCCATTCGAAAGGGGGAATATTCCTCCTTTGCATGTCACATTGTTGTACTTCCAAGCCCATAGCTTGTTTGACTTCTACAGACTCACAGCTAGAGAGAATTTGCTTTGAAATAAGTCATACTTTGAGTCTCAAGTCGGATTTTATTTGGATGTTATTTAAATGAGTCTTTTGAGTCAATGCTGAAATATGCTAAGATTCTGGGGATAGTAAAATACGACTGGATGCATTTTTGTAAGTGAGAAAGACATAAAGTTTCTTCAATTAGGGACAGAATGCTGTGGACTGAATGCCTGTCTCTCTCAAATTCGTATAGAACTAATCACAAGTGGGAGAGTTTTAAGAGCCTCTGGAGGGTGGTTAGATCCTGCGGGGAGTGGAGGGGGGATTGAGCCCTTAAGAAAGGGATTATCACCCTTAAAAAAGAGGTCAAAGGTGTTTATATGAATCAGGAAATGGTCCCTAGCCAGTCACTAAACCTATTAGTGCCTTGAACTTGAAGCCAGCTTCTGGAAAGAGCTCCAAAAGGTTTGTGGTAAGGCACAGAGTCTATAGGATTTGTTGTGACAGCCCAAACAGACTAGGGCAGACACCATATGCTCTTTTTTTTTTTTTTTAAGGCATTATTGTTCAGGTCTATCTATTTTGTAGGAAAAGACAGTCTTATGCTCCAAGTGATAGAATTTGTGCTATGTTTTATATGTGGAAGGTATACAATAGACTTCTCAATAAATAGATTCTATCTTGCAGTAGACTTCAGTGACATTTTAAAACCAAGGCAGTAGGAAAACATCGTGAAATCTAGTAGGCTGTTCTTATGGGAGGGTGAAAAGCTTGGGAAATGGTGAATACACACAGGTAAAACCAGTAGCCAGCAGGCCGGCAGGCAGCTATGAATTCTCTACCACTTACCGCACAAACACCGTCATTTCAGCTCTGTCTTCAATGAAGACATCTGACTCTGAAGGCCTGGGTGGATCGGGTTGCTGCTCAGAGGGGATGTACAGGGAAATCGTAATGGTAGACTCACTGAAAGGACTTGAGCCGGGCTCCACATAGCTTGTCACCGGAGCTGTCAGCTTGATTTTCATCTCTACGTCATGAAAAAATTGAAAGCAACTTTAGCGTGTTCATGGCTGATACAAAGTTTCTAATCTATCTTATGTGAATTTCTTGATCTTCTTTACAGTACCACTATAAATATGTACCCTTGAGATGTCTCATTTTTTTTTTTAATAAAAGGGTAGTGGTAGAATGACATTAAACATCTTCTGTAGTGTTGTATTCTTGGGTTAATAAATTCTATATTTTTAAACATAAAGGAGAAATCACAGAAAACGTGGGCCAATTAATTATTTTTCTCTTTATCTTAGAAATTGTGGTCCTAAGGCAAAATTACACACACACACACACACACACACACACACACACACACACAATTGTGACTTGAGGCTCATGCCCTTGCACATTCTCCTGTCCCTTGATATCACTCTCACTAATTATTAGAGGCATTTGGCACAGGAAAGGACTTCTCCCTAGTTAAGTCCCATTTCATCTAGCAAAAAATGAGGAAAGTATGGGCCTTGATAAGCAGAACCCAGCAACACTCTATTGTAGTTACACTACGGTTCTCAAAGCCAATCGTGAATAAGAACGTTAGAGTTTCAGGCATCTGCTTATTCGTGTATTACAAAACAGATTTCTTCAGTAGGTTAAAAACTCAGTAATCTCGGGATCTCAGAGGGTACTTTTACCTCTCTCATTTTTGCCTTGAATGTAGCCATTCAATTTTGTGAAACCAGTCTGGATGGCTGAATCCCAGTCCAGAGACTCCACGCAAGTGCTGACCCACTTAGCTGGTCCGTAGTGTCGGATCTCATAACTTCCTGGCTAAAATGGTACAGAGAAAACTTAAAGAAGCAACTCATGAACATCAGGAGGTGAGAGTCAGCAATACTGGAAACTGCCTGCGAAGGAACTGCTGGGCCCTCCAGGGTCTAACCTGAGGTTCCGGTTCTTTAGGACAAACATGGACTCTCCTGAGGTTTCCCTATGGGATCGGGAGCAGACACTGCCCTAAGGACAGGTTACAAGCATTACTTAAATCGAAGCGCTGGGTCTGTGTAGTAACCCGTTCCTCCATAACCCGCCCCGCGACAGGAAGTGGATGTCTGGCGCTCTCCTGGGGTCAGCTAAACAACGCATCTCCTGGTTCATGCAGGATCGAAAATAGTACTTTTTTTTTTTAACTTAACTCTAGGGGACTCTTCATATCACAATAAAGTAGCCCAGATGAATCTTTGCGGGGCCCTGGAAGACGCCTACCTGGGGGTCTATGTCCTCCGGAGCCTTCCAGCTCGGCATCTCCATGGCCTGCTCCTCTGAGCCCTCGGCCACCCCGAGGTCTGGCTCGGGCTCTTCTGCCATGAATAAGGGCACCTTGCGAGGGGCGCGCCCTGTCTATGTTCACCGGCCACCTTGTTCTGAGTCCCCTCCCCACCGGTGCACGCACGGCCCGGCAACCCTTACTGCGGGTCCGTAGGACATTCTCTGTCTGAGCCGCGAGGCGGCGTCGCGATCTTAAGGGAGCCGAGTCCCACCCCGGGGCTTGCGCTAGCCCTGACCACACCCTTCTGCAGGGAAATCAGGATCCGCCGGCTGGCCCTGGGTCACCCAGGTCCTCTGCAGAGTCCCTCCCGCCTAGCCTGTTGTTTTGCAGAGCTGGATTGTGGGCAAGTGGTGGGCGGAGGACTGAGAAGCGGCTAGCTTGGTTTCTGTGGAACTAGTCCGGGCACCCATTCAGGGCGCCTCTCCCTAGACTGCAAACGCTGCCAGCGCCTCTGCAAAATCAGTTTGCTCCTCACCGTCACAAAAGAGAATCGTCTGCCCCAGGACTTCGCAGCAGAGCTCCAAGACTACTAGCAGCTAGCTCTCCTTGGGACTCTGACTCCTGCTGCGGTTTAGACTCTAGAGTTCAAATTGGGATCAGCAGACCGATTGATACTAGAAGGGCAGCCAGGGCCCACAAACAGTTTTCAGGTTTGCTCAATGTGGAAAGTCAATGGAGACTCAGAATCTTTGGGGAGAGTAGTGTGTGTGTTTGTGTGTGTGTGTGTGTGTGTGTGTGTGTGTGTGTG
>NW_022196902.1:10724766-10745916 GCF_008632895.1 Mastomys coucha
GGCGGGGGGAGTGGAGTGTCTTGGGCTTCCTTGACTTTTTTTCAGAACGACCTGAAACCATCTGAGTCCTCTGATCAGCCCTGGAGGGCGGGCAAGAGCATGCACTAGTGCCCTTTAGATATTTTGTCTAGGCTTCATTCTTTTTCCAAAAGATTTATTGAAACAAACTTATACATATAATTCATCTTTTTTTCTTTCAAAATTTTATACCAAAATACAATTTATCTTGATCATATCCACCTGTCCCTCTCTCCCTTCAACTCCTGAAACCCCCACTCCCCACCCCACCTCCACCCCATCACATCTTCCTTCCAAAATTCTTTTAGTATTTCTTTAGCTCACTGAATTCAGCTAGTGCTATTCACACGCACTTAGGCTGGAGTCATCCACTGAGGCACTGGAAACCTACCAATGCTCACACTCCTAAAAAGACACGACTATGTCCCAGCACAACCGTTACAGATAAAGAATTCTCAGGAGTCTCCAGAGACATCCCTCTGCCATGCTGGAAAATTTTTTTTTAAGTTTTATTTTTAATTACATGTATATGTATTAACATCCTCAACTATTTAATAAACCAGGCATGGTGGTGGACCCCTGCAATCCTAGAACTATGAGTTTGGAAGCAGGAAATCCAGACCCCTGACTACACACAAAATTTGAAGTCACTTGCTCCCCCTGCCCCCGTTTTAGCTATATAAGAATGTCTCAAACCCAGAAAATCAGTAATAATAATAAAGTGTACTACTTAATGGCTCTCAATTATATTTATGGAGTTTTGCAACAATTACAATGCTAGGACATCTCTTAATGATCTCCCCACCTCAGCCTTCAGCACATTCTAAGCCACTGCTAGTTGGTTTTGTTTTTTTGTTTTGTTTGCTTTTTTTTTTTTTTTTTTTTTTTTTTTTTTTTTTTTTTTTTTTTTTTTTTTTTTTTGTCAGTTTGGCATAAATCCGGGTCATATGTGAAGAGGATACTTCAACAGAGAAAACACCTGCCTTCAACAAATTGGTTTATAGGCAAGTCTATGGGCATTTTCGCTGATGAATGATTAATGTGAGTGGGCCCAGCGATTGGTTCCGGGAAGTATAAGAAAGGTTGCTGGGGCTGGACGAGGTGGCATAGACACCCTTAATGCCAGCACCATGCTAGGGAGCCGGTTAGCCGGATCTCTGTGAGTTGGAGGAGAGGTCTTCACAGTGAGTTACAAGACAGCTAGGATGGTGTAGAGAGACCCCATCTTGAAAGAAAAGCAAAAAGAAAGAAAAGAAAGGTAGCTGAAAGTGAGCGTCGGGACAAGGCAGCATTCTTCCCTGCGTGGTCTCTGCTTCAGTTCTTGCCCACAGTTTGCTGATGTCACTCAGTGATAGACTGTGGTATGGAAATGTAAGCCACATAAACCCTTCTTTCTTCCCCGAGACACTTAGGTAATATTTTATGACAGCAACAGAAAGCAAACTAAGGTACACCCAACTCTGAGAGCCATGCTACAAGAAACTAGTAACTTGAATTTATCTTTGTGGTTTGATTGGAAACCAAAACCAAAATAAAGCAGAGTGCCTTGCAGCTCCCATCCTGCTGCCTACCCACCTTCCACCTCCCATCCTGCTGCCTACCCACCTTCCACCTCCCATCCTGCTGCCTACCCACCTTCCACCTCCCATCCTGCTGCCTACCCACCTTCCACCTCCCATCCTGCTGCCTACCCACCTTCCACCTCCCATCCTGCTGCCTACCCACCTTCCACCTCCCATCCTGCTGCCTACCCACCTTCCACCTCCCATCCTGCTGCCTACCCACCTTCCACCTCCCATCCTGCTGATTGACTGACTATATTTGCGTCATTTCTAGAAAATGCCTAAGAGCCAGGATAATGTAAAAGTCTCCCAGATTCACTGAGTCCACGCCTAGCTCTCAGACACTTCATATGGAACTACACTGGGGTATGCTCTGTGTGACTAACTGCTTTGGTTTAAAGTATCTTCAAGGTTCACGCGTGTTGTAGCATCACTTTTTATGGTCAAATAAGGCTTTTTATAAACATTTTGTTTATCAATGTGCGACTATTTGTGTTGTTTTAACTTTGAACTACCATCAGCTTTTGTGTAGGAAAGGGTGGGAGGAGGAGGAAGGGGGGGGGAGGGGAAGAGAGGGCGAGGGAGGGGAGAATACAAATTGAATACAGGTTCTTGGGACCTGCCAAGCTGTTCTTGAACCATTGACTCTCTTACCTGCAGATTCCTCTATTTACCTGCATCCTCTCGAGTTTCCTGGCTTTGAAAACCAGAAGTATTTTGTGTGTATATACAATTTGCTTTGTAGATGTGATTTCTATTACTGGAATTTACTGTTTTACAGTGTTCAATTCAGCAGTGTTTAACAATTCACTCAGTTGTAAACCCAGCAGGACCATCTAATCCCAGACTATTCTATCAATGAAAAAAAGAGATCCTGTGAAGCTGAACAGTCACTCTCACCTGTGGCCTGTCCTCCTCATCCCTGCCACACACTGATCTACTTCCTACATCTGAGCTTTTTGAATCAATAGAATTAGATAGTGTGTGATTATATGTGTAATCATGTACATGGTTATATAGACTGGCTTCTTTCACTTACTGAGAGAAGTAGCATTTTCAAGCTCTGTGCTATGGCATGGACCAGTCCTCTGTTCTAGCTCACTGCTGGAAAATAGCCCATTTGTTTGGGCCTGGTAATTTAAGCTACTTTCCTGTCTTTGCCTTTCCCCGACTAAACAACTGTGCAAAGAGCTCTGGCCATAAGCCACTGTCTGGTTCTATTTTAAATCTATTATTATGCAGAGTTAAGTTAGAATTATTTAGTGAAAAACTCAATGAGTTTTGGCATAAATTTTAATTGCCTGTTTGTGTTATCTGAATACCAGATGTGATCTATGGTTTAAATTGGCTTCCAAAATTGGGGAGTGTAGCAGTGAATTAGTTAAACTGCTTTGCTCCACCCCCCCACACCCCTGTCAGAGCCCTCTGGAGTTTCAAGGGAGGAGCACATGAATATGCCTTGGCTAGCTCAAAGGCTGGGCACTTTATAGCCTTCCCACGGTTAGCAAGTACTCCCCTCCAGTATTCCGGAATTAACATCCTTAAAATCTGTATTTCATCTCTGCTACCCCAGACCCAACTGGGGAAGGAGCCACTAGAGCCACTTCCCCCAATTCTTACATGACTGATCCATCCCACGCCTCTTCCTGGGAGGAAGAGAATCTCTCTCCCAATCCCAGGAATCCTGGGATTCCTAAAGGTCCTGCCTCCCTGTCTTCCTACCTAGCCTTTAGCTGCTGGCATCTTTATTTACCAATCAGAGTCACCTGGGGCCAGGATCTTTCATGCAGACAGTCTTGTGAGCAGTTTGGGGGACCAAAATTAACATAATAATGCAAGTAGCATTAGACTAACCCACTTCAGGGAAGATAATACTTTATTGTGGGGTTACTTTTTAGAGAGAAAAAGGAAGTAATGTACAACATTATTTATTTATTTTTTTAATTTTAGCTTGTAGAATATCTTTTGTTTGGGAGGCAGACCATTTGATTTGCAGAAAAGCAAGCCAAATTTGGAGACATTCTTGTTAACACTTGCAGAATATACAATTCATAGAGATGCCAGTAGGTGACTAGGTTGTCTTTCTATTCCCCCACCCCACTCCCCACCTCCCACCTCCCCACACCCCCACCCCGCTGCTGTGTAGCCCTGGCTGTCCTGGAACTCACTCTGTAGACAAGTCTGGCCTAGGCCTTTGTATTTTTGAAAGTGATGATCAGTTAGATGTACAAGCAGAAGAAAGGCAAGGCTTGTTTCAAACTACTGGGCTGTATTTTAGCACAAGTTCAATAAAATCTAGAACATTCAAGTTTTTTATTTGTTTTGTTATTGTTTTCTTCCTCTTCTTCCTTTTCTTTTTCCTCTTTTTTCTCTTCTTCCTCTTCCCTTCCCCCTCACCCTCTTCTCACTCCCCTCCCCTGTCTCCCTATCCCCTCTTCCTCCTTCTCTCCCTCTTCCTCTTTCTTCTTCTTTCTTCTTTCTTTTTTGAGACAGGGTTTTTCTATATAACCCTGGCTGGCTGTCCTGGAACTCACTCTGTAGACCAAGCTGCCCTCAAACTCAAAGAGATCAGCTTGCCCTCTGTCTCTCAAGTTTTGATATTAAAGGCATGCACCATTAGTACTTGACTAGAATAGTCAAGTTTCATAGCTATATTACAAAATAATTATGCTTCTTACTGGTGAGTTATGGTTGAATTATCCTATTGCCTTTAACTTAACCAAGTTTTAAGTGACATTGAAGTATTTATTTATTTATCTTTATGAAAAATAAAAGTTCAGTGGGCCTCTTTATTTCATGGAGTCTCCATGGTAAGTCCCAGCTTGGGAAGGGAGTACTAGATGCCTTTTACACAGTGACTATATCTAGATCTTCATGTCCATGCTAGTCACACTTTATACAGTCCCCATGAGTACTGAGATCAGTGAATCTGAGCCTTGTCCATAGGCCAATGCAAAGTAGTTTCCTATGAGTGTTTGGCCACAATACTTTTGTCAACTACTCAGCACCTGACTTGTTTTCATGTATATGAAAACATTCATATAGAAAGCTTCTCTAGTAAATGTAAGTATTGTTGATTCATAAACACTGAACTCACGGCCAGTATGATTTTACCTTATGCATAACTTAGGAAACAGAACCAGTTCATGGATCATGTTTAAGGGATGCTGGTTTAGGTGACTCGCTCACTTGGACATGATATAAAGTCTCACAGCATTCAGCTATACATTAACAATAGGGTTGGTTCTCTAGACTCAGCTTATATTTGTCCTCATAAAAGATTATTCATATATTACATGGAGTAATTATTCTTTTTAAATATATTACTTTGTATTCATAATATGATACATACATCAAGACAAATATGTAAATTTTATCTTTTTGTGACTATATTATTCATTTATGTTATGTTCAAGAAGATGTTCTCATTCCTGGGTTGTAATTTGTTTTACAAATTGTCTAATAATTTAATTAAGAATTTTCATTACCTTCTTCAGGCATGAGAATTTAATAGACAAATGCAGACCATCTGGAACTCTTTCATGTGCCTTCATAGCCCAAGTTCCGTAGACCACTCCTCAAAATACAATATACTTAAGGCCGTGCTTCTGTGTGGCAGTACACGCCTGCTCTACTTACCACACCCAATATTACAGAAACCTCCTAATCCTTCTAATCTTTCCAAACAATCCCACTCCCTGGTGACTAAGCATTCAAATATGTTAGCCTACAAGCAATTAGTGTTACCAGGATGTCTTAGTTAGGGTTTTACTTCTGTGAAGAGACCAAGGAAACTCTTATAAAGGAAAACACTTAATTGGGGTTGGCTTACAGTTTCAGAGGTTCAGCCTGTTGGCAGCCAGCGCCAACATAAATGAAATAAAGGGTTCTTCTGGTAATAGGAGTAAGAAATAGATAGGAAAAGATTGAAGGAGATAAGAAGAGGTAGGCTAGCCATACTGTACCGTACCCACGTGGGAAAAGTAAAACATTAGACGACACGAGGTCTGGTCACTCAGTCATCTTGAATTTAATAATAATTCCTTTGTTCCCACAACAGGTAAAATACCTGGGGCAAAACCCTTCCCCCAAACTACGTCAGTGTAACAGTCCAATCAGTAACTTCCTTCTTGCTCAATGGGTGTGGAGCTTCTGAATGTAACCGGTTCCATTCAACAGTGGGCAGCGCTGCGTTACTGTCCGGGCTTTGGGGAGGGAGTCTACATCAGCCCATTATCATCAGGGCAGGAAACATGGCAGCATCTAGGCAGGAATTGTACAGGAGGAGCTGAGAATTCTACATCTTGTTCTGAAGGCAAACAGAAGACTGTCTCCCATGTTGCTAGGAGGAGGGTCTCAAAGTCCACCCCTAAAGTGACACACTTCCTCCCATAAGACCACACCTACTCCAACAAAGCCACACCTCCTAATAGTGCCAGTCCCTGGGCTAAGCATATTCAAACCACCACAGAGGGTTTGCCAGTTAGTCAACACTTAAATAAGAATATAATGTGTGTACTTGTTCCTAATGCCTGTTTGAGATATTCTGGAAAGACCCTTCTCCATGGGAACTGGGCAAGTATAAAGCATTATTAGAGCATTATCTGCTATAGTTTGGTGGGGTGGCTTTTAAGTCCTACCCTTAGCTGAAGGGTTTTTGTAAGCTGATGGCTGCTGGAGGAGGGAGAGTCACTTTTCTTTAGGAGTGTGGCTCCTGTTAGGATGCCATGTCCCAATGGACAGCTCGATGTCTGCATGCAAATGGGTAGCACTAACTGGACTCAGTGGGCTTAACTAATTAATTAATTATGAAAGGAAGAGATAAAGTTGAGAGGGGGATGTAAGTCTTGGAGGAAATTGGAACAGGGTTGCTGTGCCATTTTCTCTGTCCAATCACATTAAGGCAGTGACAGGCCTGTGATTGGACAGGAATAGAGAAGTGGAGCAAGAGTTGGAGGAGGAGAAGGGTCAGGAAGAGGAGAGAGGTCATCATCATGGAGACAGACGATGAGGACGAGCCAGACCCCACGAGGTTATACAACCAAGCAAAGGTTTTTACAAAATGGATTAATTGGGTTAGAATATTGTCTTTATTATTTGGTTCTGAAATTATTGTATTAGCATTTTGTAAAATCTGATTTTATTATTATATAAGTCTGATTGGATATTAAGGCCTTAAGAGTCATGCTTTACTTACCCGGTCTTAGGTGCTATTTAGATGAGTGATTGTGGGGGTGTGTAAAGAGTTGTATGTGAGCTAGATGTTTTTAATAGCTGGGAGAGAATTATAAGAGCCCGCTGGAACGTGGTGATGCTGGTCAATACCAGCTCAAGATCTCAAGACCATGGCCCGGCGGGAAAGTTAGTTTGCGGGGTGGATTCATTTTTTTAAAATATTCCCGAAACACAGGGTAAGGAGCGGTACACTGAATAAATGTATTACCTTTTCAGATAAAAATGGAAAAATGTTGTAATCAGTGTTAATGATGAGTTTATAACTCTATATTACAAGCACTATCTGATGTTGATTTTCCTCTAAGAAAAGACATTAGCAGTGGGACAGTTTCACCTCCCAAGTAGCAGCCATTAAATGTTCTCTCGCTGAGACAACTGTCTTGAGAAATAGTTATATTCATTTAAAAGTCAGCTAGACTACTCTTGTGCTAGCACCAACTATCCGCATCACCACCCTACAGTCCCCTAGATAATTATGTGAAAGACTGAAGTTGATTTCTCTGACTCCTGAAGATGGAGCTCAGAGAGAGGACTGTATGAAACAGCCGTACCAGACTTTTTGAAGCTACAAGATCAACGACTCATCCCACCTTGGCCAGAAGGAAAGCCCTTCTATTGGAGAGACTGTTAGAACTAGTGCTATGGAACTAGCCCATGATCGCTTGAAAACACATTTTTCCATTAAATAAGTAATTTATTCACTTCACATTTCAATACCAGCCCCCCTCACTCCTCCCAGTTCCCTTCTCATACAGATCCTGCCCCCACCCCATTCTCCATTCCCCTTCTCCTCTAAGAAGGGGGAAGACCCCATGGGTATTACCCCACCCTTGCACATCAAGATATTGCAGGATTAAGTGCATCCTCTGCCACTTATGCAAGACAAAGTAACCCAGTTAGGGAAATGGGATCTGTAGGCGGGCAACAGATTCAGGACCAGCCCCTGCTCCAGTTGTTGGAGGACCTGCATGAAGACCAAGCTGCACATCTGCTATGTATCTGCAGGGATTCTAGGTCTAGCCCATCTGTGATCTTTGGTTGATGGTTCAGTCTCTGGGAGCCCTCCAAGGGTCCAACTAGCTGACTTGGTTGGTCTGCCTGTGGAGTTCCTATCTTCTTCAGGTACTTCAACTTTCGGGGACTACTCGACAAGCTCCATCTAATGTTTGGGTGTGTCTTTGCATCTTTTTCCATTGGCTGTTGGGTAGAGCCTCTCAGAGGACAGTTATGCTAGGTTTCTGTCTGCAAGCATAACAGAGTACCATTAATAGTGTCAGGAATTGGTTCTTACCCATAGGATGGGTCTCAATTTGGGACAGTCATTGGTAGGCTATTCCTTCCTCCTCTAATCCATCTTTCTTCCCATACATCTTGTAGGCCAGACACTTTTTGGGTCAAAGATTTTGTGGGTGGGTTGTTATCCTTATCCCTCCACCAGGAGTCCTACCTGGCTACAGGAAGTGGCTACTTCAACCTCCCCATCTCCCACTATTAGGAGTCTCTGCTAGAGTCACCCCCATTGTCACATCTATGTCACATCCTAGAGATGTCCCTACCTGCCCACTGCCAATTTCCCCTTTTCTCCTCTGCTTTCCCTACACCTGATGTCCCTGTCATGTTCTCCTCCCTAGCCTATGTTCCATCCAGTTCTCTCCTTCCATCTACCTCCAATACCTATCTTATTTCCCCTTCTGAGAAAGATTCAAGCATTTTCCCTTGAGACATCCTTGTTATTTGGCTTCTTTGGGTCAGTGGATTATAGTGTGGTTATCTTGTACTTTATGGCTAATATCCACTTAAAAGTGCGTACATACCATGCATGACCTTTTGGATATGGGTTACCTCACTCAGGATGATATTTTCTAGTTCCATCCATTTACCTGCACAATTCATGATCCCCTTCATTTTTGTTGTTTGTTTATTTTTTGGTTTTGTTTTGGTTTTGGTTTTTGGTTTTTGGTTTTTCGAGACAGGGTTTCTCTGTGTAGCCCTGGCTATCCTGGAACTCACTCTGTAGACCAGGCTGGCCTCGAACTCAGAAATTCACTTGCCTCTGCCTCCCAAGTGCTGGGATTAAAGGTGTGTGCCACCACCTCAACGAAATCAGTAGCCCTCCCTTATACAAATGATAGACAAGCTGGAACACTGAATACATGTATTACCTTTTCACTACCTGAAAAGGTAATACATGTATTCCCCTTGTTTTTAATAGCTATATTCCATTGGGTAAATGAACCACGTTTTGTTTATCTATTCTTCAGTTTAGGGACATCTAGGTCATTTCCAGTTTCTGGCTATTACAAATAAAGCTGCCATGAACATAGTCAAGCATATGTCTTTGCAGGATAGTGGAGCATCTTTTGGGTGTATATACCCAGGAGTGGTATAGCTGGATCTTTAGATAGTACTATTCCAAATTTTTTAAGAGGCTGCCAAATTGATTTCCAGAATGGTTGTATAAGTTTACACTCCCATCAGGAATGTTGGAGTGTTCCTGGTTGCTTCACATTCTCACCAGCATGTGCTGGTCCATGAGTTTTTGATCTTAGCCATTCTGACTGATGTGAGGTAGAATTTCAGAGCCACTTTGATTTACATTTCCCTGATAAGTAAGGAAGGGCTTTGAACATTTCTTTAAGTGTTTTTCAGTCATTAAAGATTCTTCTGTTGAGAATTCTCTGTTTTGCTTTGAATCCCATTTTTTAATTGGGTTATTTGGGTTGTTCGTATCTAACTCCATGAGTTCTTTATATACTTTGGATATTAGCCTCTATCAGATGTAGGGTTGGTGAAAATATTTTCCCAAGCTGTAGGCTATCATTTTGTTTTATTGACAGTGTCTTTTGTTTTACAGAAGCTTTGGAATTTCATGAGGTCCCATTTATTAATTGTTGATCTTAGTGCCTGGGCTATGGGTGTTCTGTTCGGGAAACTGTCTCCTGTAACAATGTGTTCTAGGTTATTCCTCCACTCTCTGTCCTGCTAGGTTTATCTGGTTTTATGTTGAGGTCTTTGATCCACTTGTACTTGAGATTTCTACAGGGTAATAAATATGGATCTATTTGCATTCTTCTTCATACAGACATCCAACTAGACTAGCACCATTTGTTGAATATGCTCTCCCTTTTCTAGTGTATAGTTTTGGCTTCTTTGCCAAAAATCAAGGGTTCATAGGTGTGTGGGTCATTTCTGGGTCTTCAGTTTGATTCCATTTATCATCCAGTCTTTTTCTATACCAGTACTATACAGTTTTTATTACTATTGCACTGTAGTAAAGCTTGAAGTCAGGGATGGTGATACCTCCAAAGTTTCTTTCATCGTACAAGATTGTTTAAGCTATCCTGGGTTTTTTTGTTTTTTCATTTTAAGCTGAGAATTGTTCTTTCAATGTCTGTAAACAATTTTGTTGTAATTTTAATGGGAATTGCATCGAATCTGTAGATTGCTTTTGGTAAGATGGCCATGTTCTTTATGTTAGTTGTACCGATCCATGATCCAGGAAACCTTTCCATTTTCTGATATCTTCTTTGATTTCTTTCTTCAGAGACCTGAAGTTCTTGTTATGCAGATTTTTCTCTTGCTTAGTTAAAGTTACACCAAGAGATTTTGAATTCTTTGTGGCTATTGTGAAGTCTTTAGCCTCCCTAACCTCTTTCTCAGCCTGTCTATCATTTGTATAAGGGAGGGCTACTGATTTCGTTGAGTTAATTTTGTATCCGGCCACTTTGCTGAATGTGTTTATCACCTGTAGGAGTTCTCTGGTACAAATTTTCACTTCTGTATACTATTGTGGTGATTTGAATATGCTTGGGCCATGGAAAATGGCACTATTAGGTAATATGGGCTGGGAATAGGTGTAGCCTTGTTGGAGGAAGTGTGTCACTATAGAGGTGTGCTTTAAGAGACACTCCTGGCTGCCTGCAGGAGGGAGTCTACTTCTAGCTGCCTTTGGATCAAGATGTAGAACACTCAGCTCCTTCTAGAGCACTATGTCTGCCTGGGCACTGCCATGCTCCTACCTTGATGATAATGGACTGAACCTCTGAACCTGTAAGCCAGCCCCAATGAAATGTTGTCCTTTATAAGAGTTGCCTTGGCCATCATGTCCCTTCACAGCAATGGAAACCCTAACTGAGACAGAAGTTGGTACCAGGGACTGGAGTATTGCTATGATAGGCCGGATCATACTTTCTTTTGTTTAGAAAAATGTGAATTTGATGAATTTGGATTTGGAAAGCTGTGGAAGACTTTAACTGGAATTTAATGGGATAACTGGAATATGGAAGATATTGGTGATTTGAACTCTGTAGATCGTTCTTATGATGTTTTGGTGAACAATATTTCTGCTTTTGCCCTTGTCTGAAGAGTCTACCTGAGGCTAAGGTAAAGAGACTTATATTAATTGCAGTGATAAAGGAAGTCTCAAAAAAGCCTAGCAGAGAGACTTTGTTCCCTGGTTAAGTATTATGAAGAACATTTTGAGCAAGGGTAGCAAGCTTAAAAAGGAAAAATATAAAATATATGGTTTGAATATTAAAGGGGTACGAGGAAGTGAAATGGAGTGGAATCCTGTGTTCTAGGAGATGGCGGATTAAGGAAGTGAGACTTTGGAGCCTACCCAGCTAAATTTAAATCCAGGCATGGTGGTACACACTTTTAATCCCAGGAGACAGGCATGCAGATCTCTGAGTTCAAGGTCAATCTACAAAGCAAGATCCAGGACAGCCAAGCTTAGGTAGTGAAGGAGTTGGAAAACAGAAAACTGATGATAATGTAATAGAACAAGGGGGCCATGTTCCAGCCCCAGCAAGCAGCAGAACTCAGCAGGTTTGGCCATGTGGCTCTAGCTTTAGAATGAAAAATAGAAGGGACTACTGGGATAATTGATGCTAGTTAGCTGGAGCTAAGAAATTAGTGGTGATTAAGAAGTGACCAGCATCACTGGGGTGAAATCTTCTGGGAAGTGTTTTCTGAGAGCACAAAGAAGCTGTGTTCCAGAGATAGCCAAGTTTTCACCTCGTGCTGCAGCTGTACTCAGTAATATGTAAGAGTCACCCAGGTGGTACTGGTTTTGAAGGCATGAAGGGGTCATGAAGAGCAGCTGAGGCTTGGCACTGTAAGAGGCCATGGAAGGCTATTAGTGAAGGGGCAGCCCCAGTTGCAGTTGATGATCCAGGACTGAAGGGGTCATGCAAAGGAGCTGAGGCTTGGTACCATGAAGAGAGCCTATAAGAGGCTATTAGTGAAACCTAGTTACAGTGGAAGACCCCAGCATACTGGAAATGCCAGTACCATGGGATAATCACCAAGAATAGCAGCAGCAGTGGAATGGATCAACCTGAGCTTAGAGTGCTACAGAGGTCAGAGCTGGAGAAGTGATGCCTGTTGGCATCAGGGCCTCCTAAACCCTGACATCACATAGGCAGGCCTCACAGACCTGTTGCCAAGGCAACAGCCACCATATTCCCAGAATCCATTGGGCTCACCTCCTACCTTTACCTGCAGCCACCATGTCACCACCCATTATATATATATATATATATATATATATATATATATATATATATATGAACACTCCTCCCTCCCTCTCTTTCCGCCACCACTCCATCTCTCTCTCCCAGTTAAACCTCTTACTCGTGGGCCTAGTATTGAAAGACCCCCAGAACTGGGGAGATCCTTACTTAAGTCTCGGGATGACACGACCACCCAAAAACTCACGAGAGACCGAACTTGCTGCAATCACATGAGGTTTATTGGGGATAGGCCGGTACCGGGGTCGATCTCGTGACCATGCTGGCCAGTGGAGTTCGACCCCCAACACAAGAAGTGTGGGGTATTTAAAGGGAAAAATCACATGGAGGTGGGGAGAGGGTTACCAAGGAAACACAACATAAAAACAGTGGAAAAATTCAGAGGGACCCAACCCAAGGTATTCAGTTAAAGAGGGGAACACATTCATTCTAGGAATGTAATCTTCATCTATTGGTCAGCAGGGTGGAGAGTCTCATAAACCAGTAGACCTTCATTCCTAGTTCCGTCCTCATTGTGGATCATTCAGGAGGGGCAGGTATCGGGAACCAGAGCCCTGAGGCTCTGAGTTAGCCAAGTTCCTAGAACTACCTACTTCACATTTTTGGCTTGATACAGAGGTTTTCCATGCCCCCTTTTAGGTAAAGGTTACACATTATACATACATTTCTATTAAATGCCCTCATTTTAAATTCTAAGATTCTCCAGTCTTTCATTATGTATTGTATCTTGACTCAAGCTGCTGTTCTAACACATCACCAACTCTTTGGAGGATCCTAGACATTTAAACAAGAAGCTGTAACATTGAAGTTGCCTTGGAGATCCCAAGATATTGGAGATGCCAGAGCTGTGGTCTATCTGCTGAGCAAAGCTGCTAACAGGGAGTGGTACTAGTCCAGGAGAAAGGAGTTTGTAGCAGTCAACAAAGATGAAAACTGAGCTGGAGGCCTGAATACTGCTGTGACATCAGACATGGAGATGAGGAGTTTGGAGTTTATTTACCCAGGTATTTTCCTGTCTTGTTTTGGGGAGAACAGCTAAGTGAGTGATGAATCTCAAAAAAGACTTTGAACTTTGGACTTTTAACATTGCTGAGACTGCTATAGACTATGGGGACTTTTGAAGTTGGACTAAATGTATTTTGCATTATGCTATGTAGTTGTCCAGCAGCCATGAATGAACTGGATTACCTGAAAGGGGGACTGGAAATGAAAAGGATGGTGGGGGGACTTGGGGGGAATTGGGAAAGGAGAGGGGGGACAGAGAAGGATGAAACCAAGACAAAAGTTTCTGATCAAGGCTCAAACTTTAATAAAAGGAGAGCCCATAGACCCATCCTTTGTTTCAGCTGGATTGAGTTGCAAAGCAAGCTCAGCAGGCAGTCTGCTCCAGTAGGAAATTGACTCCACCTGGGTCATTAAGGTCCAACTGAGGCAAACACTGTCTATCTTGCTCAAGGCTGGGGGAAGGGTGAATGCTGTGTTTTAGTGCAGCCCCGGTAGACCTTCTAGGTTTTAACAACCCTATGGGGGCCAGGGAATGGTCTGATCATAAGCAGAAGTATGGGTTGCCTAGGGTCTAATGGTAATTTCTGATAGATGCAAGGGTTAAGAAAACCCATGAAATGACTAGGAAGTGTGCACTTGTAATAACCGGCATGGGTAACCCCATTCTGGAAGAACCAAAAAGAGACCGCTGCAAAAGCATGAGGTTAATTTATTAATTGAAGCTGGTATACCAGGGTCATCTCTGTAATGGTGACCAGAGAGAGAGACTAAGAGGAAACAAGGCTCTAAGCTTTTATACCACTTCAGAACAGAGTTTTACAACTTACAAAGTTACAATTTACAACATGGGTAGTTACACTTTATCTTGTTCATTGTTCTTTAGTTTCTATTGATCTTTCCTCCCGGTTAGGATAAGACATCTGTGACTCTCAGGAGGGGTGGGGGAGATCCTCTCTCCCAGGGAATGTCTCTTGGAAACTTGCATTCCTTGAGGATGGATGCTTGCTCGGTAAACTCTTCTAAAAACCCCCTTTGTCTTAAGGATAAGTGGACTTCCTTGCTGTCTGGTATCTTTATGGGGTATCTCCGTTTGGCTCAATTTCTACACACTATGTGGTTGTCCCTTAAAGAAGAAGCCCAGACTCAAAAGAAACAACATGGTAGAGTGAGTTACTTATGTTGCAGATGTAGGAGAGCACATCTAATAAATCAAGTTTAAGCAAGGAATAACGATTGGTCTGTGGAGGAAGCCCAACACATATAGAAACAACACTCAAACTGAGTTCAAGCTTACCCAGGTTCTATACCATAGGTACCACAGAGAAGATGTCTTTACTCTGGTCAGAGTGTTTGTCTATTATTGAATGGTAGTAGATAAGACAATTGTCTGGCAAACATGCGGACCGCAGCTGATTGTTTAATTTAATTACATAGCCAGCTCCCAGTGAGATCCCAGGTGGACAGGCAGGGAGATTAGTCATCAGCAGCAAAGGTGCTCCCTGGATTTTGAATGGTGTAGAGGCAGAATAAATAATCTCAAGCCACAGAGAGTTTGATCTTTTTCTAAGAATGTAATGTTACTAAAGTGAGACTATCATCAATAGTGAAGATTAGCCTCTGCAAAATCAGTCATTTGGGAGGTGGGGAACCACTTTTAGGATATGAAAATCAATTTTCAATGAAAAGGGGAATTTCCTGCTTACAACTGACAGGCAATCTACATCAACATGGTCATTATTGAGCATAGGTGTCATTTGATAAATTGTGTGTGTGTGTGTGTGTGGTGGTTAAGCATGTGTTTGTGTTGTGTTGTGTGTTTGTGTCTATATATGTCTATGTGTGTGTTGCTGGGAGAATTATTCATAAATGTACTTCCTCTATTGATATGAGGATTATTCCTACACTGATTTCTTCCTCTATTGATATGAGGATTATTCCTACACTGATTTCTTTCACAAAGGATGAAGATACCTTTTTAAATTTTTTTATTATTTGTCTTTTTGGTTTTTTATTTTTGTTTATTTTGAGTAAGAAGAGCTCAGTAATGCAGAGGCACCAGAGTGTTGTTGAACTCCTTTCTCTAGATATTACTCAGATCATCCACGAGGAGGAGAGAGTCCAAGAAGACCCTGTGAGAAAAAACATCTGAAGCCCAAAGAGCCAGATCAATAATAATATGCAAATGAGAGGTATCCAGATTAGCATAGTGGTTATTATAAATCATTTAACTGCCCACTATTAGGGTACAGCTTGAAATAAATCCTAGTTTCTCTTTGTAGTTATTGGGGATTAGCAAGGGTAAAGAAATACAGCTGTTGGATTAATAACTGTTTACATTTACATTAAAAATAATTCATATTATATCTCATAATGATTTTAAAATTAGAGTGAGAAATTTAACACCTCAGAGGTATTCACAATTAGATGAGTCTTCCAGAGTACACCTCCCTACCTTTAGCAGGTTGTAAGGCATTTTTAATAGGCCATGTATAAAATGGTGGATGACTTTGGTCTACTTAGTGGCTGACCAAAAATGTCCATCTGATGGTCACTAAAAGCCTGGATTCACAGTGTCAGTACCAGCTGGGAAGTCTCATTTCATTGTGTGTGACCCTTGACTCTGGGGTCAAAATAACAGCTGAGGGGCAAATACCATTGTCCAAGTTAGGATGTTAGTGTTGCATACTGAAAAGATTTGATTTGGCTTCTAGGCCAAGTGTCAAAAGTTTTGTTTCTGAGGCTCTGCACTCTCTTCCAGCTAAGAATGTGGTTTTATTCATCATTCTATCTGTACAGTCTCTGAGCATCGAGGTGTTACCATTCTCAATAGAGGCGTTTCTCCTTTTGTTGAAAATTAGAACCCCATTCATCCTTCAACACCAAAGCCACTCCATTATCTTAAGATGAGAGAACTTTCTGTGGCCAGGGTTGCCTAAGATATTAGGATACTTTTGGGGGGTCTTGTTGCAGGCAGCAAAGTTGAAGTTTTCTTCAACATATGACACAGTGAGTGGACCTAAATGAAAAGCTTCTTGGATTCCCAGTTTAAATAATACAAAGCAGGAGAATTATCTTACCAATGCATACAGTACTTTTTTCTCTTTCTGTTTCTTTCTTTCTTTCTTCTTCTTTTTTCTTTTTTGCATACATTGCTTTTCTTTGGTTTTCTTGTAAGAGATTGTTTTGATGGGAGAATGCTTTCACCAGATTTGGCAATGGTTCCTTCTGTCTTAGAAGTCTAAGTGCCTATTGGCCAGTGTAGTTTCCAAAGGTATGCAGAGCTCTAAAATTACCCACCGAATAGACAAAATAAATCAGTTCATCCAATGGCCATGTTTAACAAGGATGCAAATGAATTGCTACTTACATCTACATATGATGCTTGAGGAAGAGTACAACAAACCTGGGCATCAGTCCTCTGTTTCTGTAAGAAACTAGAGAGATCCCTAGCTCATATAGCTTCATTGAGTTGGTTTTTGTTTTTTTCTTGCTGATCTCTCAACTCTTCAAACATGCTTCTAGCTCATTTCCTGGAGACACAACATGCCTTCCTTATTGTAGCCTCTGTCCTTTGAGCTGAGGCCCCCTAGCCATTGTACTCCAAGTTCATTTCTTTATTTGAGCTTTGGTATTAAAATATGATTGCTTTCTTTCCTTCTCTATTTCCAGAGGCATGCAGAGTGCTAGAATTGCTAACTATGGAGAAACAGAAAGCACAGTCTACCAATGGGAATGAAAGACCCCCTCGAGGGGAGACCCTCTCTCAAGTCACAGGAGAACACGGCCACCCAAAGACTCACAAGAGACTGATCTTGATGCAAATAGCATGAGGTTTATTCTGGGGGAAGCCAGTGCACTGGGGCTGAGCTCGAAACCCACACAGGGGCAGAGGAGCTCGACCCAGAGCACAAGAAATGTAGGGTATTTAAAGGAAAAAAAACACAAACCAGGGGGACTGAGGGGGTAACCAAGGAAACATAACAGTGGAAAATTTCAGAGGGACCCAACCCATGATTTAGTCAGGGTCATGAGGAAAACATCCTGCATACTCATTATTCTCAAAAATGTGGTTTTATTGTCATTCACTTTGTGGTTGACTGCTCCCTGGAACCACCTAGACTACTTACATCCTACCTTTGTGGTCAACCAGTTCCTGGAACTAGCTGGCTTACATTCTTGGCTCATTTCAGAGAAAATTTTCCATGCCCTTTAAGTAAAAGCTTATACACTATATATTTCTACTAAATGATCTTTTTTTCTACCCTTCAGGAGGAATAGTTTTGCTAGGGAAAGGAAACAATTTATGTCATATTTTTCATCCTTTTTTAAATTAAATGGTATTACAACAAAATAATCTTCTTATGTGCCTACAAGACAACCTATATTCCTTTTCCTGCATATTAATGGCCTCTTTCATTGTTAATTGTCATTACATAAACAAATGTATATTTACTAGAATAAACATATATAACAAAATGCTACCTCCTCAGGTATGTCTTTCCTTCCTCCCATTCTTTTTTCCTTGCTTCATCTTCCACACCTCCCTGCCTTCCTAAGCTCTTACTCTTTTTTTTTTTTTTAAGATTTATTTATTTATTATATGTAAGTACACTGTAGCTGTCTTCAGACACTTTTTCTTCTCTCTCTGGCCCTATTCACTCTGGCTTGGCCCAAAGATTTATTTATTTATTACACTCTAGCTGTCTTCAGACACCCCAGAAGAGGGCATTGGATCCCATTACAGATGGTTGTGAACCATCCTGTGATTGCTGGGATTTGAACTCAGGACCTTCAGAAGAGTAGCCAGTACTCTTAAGTGCTGAGCCATCTCTCCAGTCCTAAGTGCTTCTTTTTTATCTTTTATTATTCCTTCCTACTCAGTTTCAGTTCTGCTTTTGTTTCTTTTCATTTTCTTCATTCATTTTTTCTTTCTTTTTTTTAAATGTCTGTGTTTTAGAGAGCTGAACACTGAGCTCATAGACAAAATATATATCATAATAGATGTTTCTATAAGAGAACCACATGACCATTATCAACACAAGGTGTTGAGAGACCTGTAGCATGTTATGCACATGAGGCATCTGGTATTGCTTGTGGTGGTTGTGTAGCATCTAGGAGCAGGATAACCAAGAGTAGGAGCAGTGACCTCCAAGCAGGGATAGAATGTTGTTAAAAACCAATAAAATAGGAAGAGTTTCATGTGCTCATATTTCAGCATTTTGGTGGCTTTCCTAGGCAACACACATTCTGACATATTGACTCATTTTTAATTTGAAGGCATGTCACGCCCACTTGTCACTCCAGTGGATTCCGCGTGTCAGGCCTGAAAGCTTGTTCACGGATTTGAAGTGTGCAGCTTCAAAGAGAGCTAGCTAGCCTCCTGGAGTTCATTTCTTGGCATCTTGGCATCTCCTAACTCAGATGTGTCCCAGATTGGTCTCTGCAAAAGTCTGTGGAGAGTTTTGTGTGCTTTCTTTGTTCAGGCATATAGGTGCCCTAAGAAATGATTCGTAAATAGCTAAAACTGAGATTGAACATTGTTTCTTGGCCTCCACAGTGTTTCAATGATCCTAATTGATTTCCTAGCTGTTATTAGCTTGGAATTCCCACAAGGGAGCTGCTTTATCAGACAGGGTGTCTCCAGAGTCAGAGATAGAAGCCAAACACTATTGCTATCTGTAAACATAGTTAGAACTCTAAGAGCAGTACCACATAAGGCAGAATTGCCTTACAAACTAGAGAGAACTTGAAAAGCTTCCTGAACTAATGTTTGTGTTATAAGCCAAACCATTCCCAGGATCTGCTAGAATGGGACCTCCTGGTACTTACCTGCTTCAGACCAAGAGAATTTGCTTAGGGCTGCCAAGATAGCCCAGTGGGGAAGAGCACTATTGCTCTTCCAAAGGAATCATTTACACCTGGCTGTTTGATCTTACTGACTTTGATGTGACCACTACCTGCCTACATGATCCCTGACATTCACCCTGTTTCTGTATACTATATAAGCCTGATTTTTACTTTGTGCAAATATGCTCAGATTCTGCACTCCCTTGTGCTGTTTCTGTTTGTCACTCGCCAAATTCTTTGCCCACCAGTCCAGAACTCTAATCACCCTGCGGAACAAGGGTTCACCACAGCAACCCAGTCCATGGCAAAGGCATTTATCTCCTACTTGGGCAGAGTCCCCTGAAGAAATGTCAGGGACAAAGTTTAGAAGGCCTTCCAGTCATCAGTTTTCATAGCAAGACAGCCTTCCTTGGGAAGATGCTGTGTAATCACCGATGAACCACTAGGTAGGATATGGTATAATTGTTATCTGTGGTAGGGTTGGCTATACAAGGCACTTGTAATGACTAGGAGACATGTACAGGGTCTATGGTGACATTCACATGTAGATACAGCTCCTCAAAAGTAGCGGAGGTTAACACAGTTTATAGTCCAGGGATCAAGAAAGGTGTCTACTCTTCTCAGGGTTGAACCTATTTTTTTGTCAGATCAGATAAGATCATTGGCTGAAAAACATGTGGACAACAGCTGGTCAGTCAATTGAGCCATGTAGAGCAGGTAGACATGCATGGAGGTCACATGTCAGCAACAAAGGGGCTCCCTGGATTCAGGTTGGTATAGAATAAAACATATGTCATAATAGATGTTTCTATAAGAGAACCACATGGCCATTATCAGCACAAGGTGTTGAGAGACCTGTAGCATGTTATGCACATGAGGCATCTGGTATTGCTTGTGGTAGCGTCTAGGAACAGGATAACCAAGAGTAGGAGCAGTGACCTCCAAGCATGGATAGAATTCCATAGAATGTCTCTGTGACACAGAGAGTGCAGTCTATTTCCAGGGATGTCACCAAGAAATCAAGAGTGTGAAT
This sequence comes from Mastomys coucha, assembly GCF_008632895.1. NCBI lineage: Eukaryota > Metazoa > Chordata > Mammalia > Rodentia > Muridae > Mastomys > Mastomys coucha. Next base: position 10,744,998 of record NW_022196902.1, read on the forward strand.
ACTTCCTTGGCATGCTAATACATTAGAGAGGGATAGGATTGCTTTGGATGTATCGAAGGCATTTCCAAAGTGATATGGGTAATTTACCAAGAACACAGAGAGCTAGCTCCTCTGGTTACCTGTGGCATGGAATCTATGTGAACACAGATGCCATTTTTCTGGTGTGTGTGTGTGTGCCTGTATGGTGCACTGGTAGAAGTATTCATTTACATTATTTCTCAATATTATTTGCACCTTGCCTATGGGGGCCAAGTTTCTCTAAAGAAAACAGAATGAAGAGAACTGGTAATGATATGAAAGAAAAGGGACTGAGTAAGATAGAGACTCAGATTATTGTATCCATTCGGGACATGTGAAAGTTGGAGAATATGGAATATGTCTAGGTGCTCAACAATCCATTCCACTGTCAATGTATTGCCTTCACTTACATGCATTGAATCCATAGTAGGGAGTTGTGAGGTAGAGGAAGTAAAAACTTAGAACTCACAGACAGACTTGTGTCCTTTGGAGAAGGTAAATGAGGATGTATTATGGAATGAGTGAGAGGGTGGGGTTGGGATGATCAGGTTTATGAGATTTAATGGCAATGGAGGTGGGATGTGATCTTCAATTCAAGCAAGGGCCTGCAGGTGGCACTGTTTCCCAAGTCAGGATACACGGATGCACAGACTATAGTCTGTGTAGAAGATGTTCAAAGAGTTTTGTTGGTGGATATCCTCTTCCCCCAAAACAAAAATACTGGCTTAGGAGATTAAAGGCCTTAGAGATAGCCATCAGTACACTGGCTTAGGAGGTTAAAGGCCTTAGAGATAGCCATCAGTACACTGACTTAGGAGATTAAAGGCCTTAGAGATAGCCATCAGTATACTGGTTTAGGAGATTAGAGGCCTTAGAGATATCCATCAGTATACTGGTTTAG
>NW_022196902.1:10745926-10752091 GCF_008632895.1 Mastomys coucha
CTTAGAGATATCCATCAGTATACTGGTTTAGGAGATTAGAGGCCTTAGAGATATCCATCAGTACACTGGCTTAGGAGGTTAAAGGCCTTAGAGATATCCATCAGTACACTGGTTTAGGAGATTAGAGGCCTTAGAGATATCCATCAGTATGTGACCTTTCTTCAGTTGCCTTCCTTCTGCAAGACAAAAGGCCATTGTTTAGACAAGGCTACTTTATTTTTTAGACAAGGTTCTATTGGGAGGTGGGGTTTTTTGTTGCTTTTGCTTTTGTTTTTGTTTTGTTGTTTTTTTGTTTTTAATTTAACATAGTAGCCATCCAACCTTATTCTTTCTGATGGTCCTGAAAAGTCTGGATCCATTGTGTCAGTACCACCCTTGATTGCACCCTTGAAAATGTGATCTAATGATAACTGTCCTACACCATTCTCTATGTACAGATGTGCCTATTGCAAACCTATACCACTCTCCTTGTACAGATGTCCCTATTGAGGGGTCTTAGCTCTGCTTCTGGGCCCAGTTTCAATGGTTTTCTTTCTGAGAATTCTGTACTCTCTGCTGCATAATAATGGGGTTTTCTTCATATGTATGTATGTGCATATATATGTATATGTCTATTCTCAGTTAGTTGGAAAGGAGAATTCTGTACACATTTTAACATCAATGCCATTTAAATGATTCAGCTGGGAGAATTCTTTATGGCCATAATGGCCTAATATACAGTTTTATGACCCAGGAGTCTTGTGACAGGTAGGAAATGGTGAGAAGTTTGTTCAGCAGAGGACTCAGTGAGTGATCCTACATAAAAACTTTCTAGTTGACATACTGCTGGAAAGCAGAGTTGTCTGACTAGTGCACCCAGTACTATTCTCTAGCTTTCTTGTTGGTGCTTGAATTGTGTGGAGTCTGCATTTTCCAGGAGAGGGTAAAGGTTCTTTCATCTTGGTTGCCCAAGGCAATTTACAATTCATGGAGCCTGGTGTTCATCATACTTTCAAAGGCATACAGGGTTCTAGAATTCTTGATTACGAGAGAAAGAAAAGTCTCATCAGTGTCTGAACCACAAATGAAGCAAAATAGTTGTAGCCTGGGAGTCTACATATGGTGCTTAGGCAAAAGTGGAACTTTCCTGGGATCTCTTCCTGTCCTGTATTTTTAGCATAAAAAAGAGACATCCAAATTCCATAGAGCCCCAATCAGCATCTCTAGATGTTTATTTTCTCTCCAAATCCAACCATTATTCTTTTCCTGGAACCACAATATGTGCTGGTTTTCTGGCCTTTCCCCATGTAGTTGAGAACACAGTGTTCTTTCTCCCAGTGTTTGTTTTGGTTTATTTTTCGAGAGTATGTTATGATTACATCACTTCTCCCTTGCTTTGTGGTCTCCAAATCTTCCCATTCATTTCTGATTTCTCTATCCATTCTGATAAAATTTTACTAGTGTGACAGTCAAAACATGAAATGAAAAATATGGCAATAGATGGGCCAAAGTGTATGAGAAATCACCAGGATGCTCAACCCTACACAAAGATCTGTAAGAAACCCTGGAATCATGAGAGTGGGAGAAATAGTCTTCCCAAGGGAAGAAAACGATTCACAACATAATATTATCCTGTCTTATGAGTTTAGATTACATAATATAAAATCCTACCTTTTGGCCATACAAAACAGCCTATACTTCCTTCTTCCTTCCTTTCTCTCTTTCTTTCTTTCTTCCTTCTGTTCTCTCTCTCTCTGTATCTCTGTCTCTCTCTCTGTCTGTTTGTCTGTCTGTCTGTCTCTCTCTCTTAAACAGATCTTGCTTCAAATTTATTTGTAAAAATAGCATAGGACACTGGTCATCTATAAATAGTGTGTAGTTAGGCACATCACAGCAGTCTGTCTGTCTTCACATTGGCAGGAGCCTTTTCTAAGGAGCCTTCACAGGGTACCTTAGGGAGCGTTAGCTGTAGCTGTAGCCTTGGTTTGAACTCTGGGCTTTGGTTGGCAGAGCCTACCAACCTTGGCCATGTAGCTTCAAATCCACTTCTGAAGCTTGGGGTGAGCAATGAAAGCCAGATGGCTGAGTTTGCAGCTGGACCCCTTTGGCATCTTGGTCTTGATGACTTAGGTGTCACAAGGGCCTTGATGGCCTCTGTGCGTGCACTCACTGCCTTTGCATTGATGGCCTGCATCTTCTTCAGACCTTTCTTGCTGTGCTTCTTGGCAAAGTACATGTTCCTCAAGAACTTGGGGTCAACCCCTTAAGAGATTTGTATCTTTGTGACCCGGGTTTCTTGATGCCATTTCTGTGCCGTTTGCGGGACTGGTTGTGTGTGGTGTGGCTCTTGGACTTAGCTACGTCTGCATGGTAACCCATGGCTCCCCTAGCCTGTATTTCTTTCCTTGCAAATTCAGTGCCTCTTCTCATTAGTTGTTGCATACACTAACATGAATGTATAAGTATGTACAACCTGAACTAAATAAACACAACCTTCTGGGTTATCTAGACAGTTCTTCCTTCCTGTTGTCCTTGCTCTATTGCTTTGTCTTTCCTTCCACCCTACTCGCTTCACTTCTTCTATATTTTAGAATTCCTTCCTATGCATTTTCTCTTCTCATACTATTTTTTTTTTCATTAGATTTCATTCTTCTTTGCTTCCTTTCTACTTTCTTTCATTTATAAATATAGTCCTTTAAGGGAGCTGAGTGTTGAGTTTATGGATGAGCAACATGGCAGAGACTGTTTCTGTAAATGAATGACATGCTCATGTTAATTCTTGGCTGTGGGAGCCCTGTAGCTTGTTCTGAGATTAGGTTTTTGGTTTTTATGGTGGATGATATGTAGCATCAAGGATCAGAGGACACTAATTACTCTGAAGGGGAACATTGTCAGAAGTAGAGACTTGCATGTGGTGATAGAATGCTGTATATAACCAGCAAAATAGGATTTTCCTCCTAGGTTTTGTAGCCTTTCTGGCTTACCTAGCAAACATATATATCCTGAAATACATGACTCATTTTCAAATTGGAGGTAGTTCTCTCCAACTTGGTCAAGAACACCTGGATAAATGTGACAGTCAATTATTAGAAAGTCTTTCACCAACCACTTTCCACTTCAAGTTGGCTCTCCTGTGTTTGATGTTCCCTGATCACAGTAGATGATTGGTTAGCATAGGACCCTAATTGTAATTCATGTTTGGAGATGAAGTTCAGAAAGCCCATAAAATTGGTCGGGTTCATAAATTCTGTTGCTCCCCCTAGAGAGGAAGCAAATCTTTAAAAGATACAGAAGACATGGCAAAGTGTGTCATATATACTAGATAGAGGAGAACAAATGTACTACTTGCCCCTCCAAAGTTTAAAAAAAAGAACAAAGATTTGTCTATGGTGTAAGACACAAACATCACCCTGAACAAGAACCCAGTTAGCATGGGTTATATTACAGGAATCACAGATGGAAGATGTGTACTTTACTTAGTAAAGTGTTCTAATCTTATGTGAGAGCAGATAAAGACCATTGGATGGCAACCATGTAGACAGCAACTGATGAGTCAACGGAATTAAATACATTGGTCCTGGAAAGAACTCATAGCTGGTCAAAACCTAGGAAGATCAGGTGTCTGGGAGGAGCTGAGATGCTGGGTATAGTTTACTATATTTTACTATCTCAAGATAAATATTTTTTTATACAACCATCCAAATCAGAATACATTGACTTTGATTCTCCAAATGAAGCCATGTCCCAAGCCTTAGAAGTTGGACTGCAGATGGTACTAAACCCCAAGAAAAGTGTATCTAAGGGTACTGGCTGCAGTCTGTGGACAAGCTGATCAAAGATTTTTGGCAGCAGATGTGCACTCATAAAAATTTGAACTCTAGATTGAGAAAATTAAGGCCTGAGTGGTCTACACCACAAGATAAATTTTTCCATTGTTACCTGCATTCAGCAAGATTTTTATGGCATTTTTATATACTAGGGCATGGAAAAGGAGGGAGATGGGGTCTTTTGATTGTTTCTCATTTTTTGTTTTGTTTTGTTTTCTGCTGTGGCAGCTTATCTATTTGATGATCTCTAAAAGGCAAAATTCACGGTGTCTCTCTACCACCTGGAAAAGCTGAATGCATCGTGGATGGCACTATAGTCTGTGGTCCAGATAATATGTGATGATCCTGTGCCACTGTCTGTGTCAAGATAAGGCTATTGTATACTCAGAGGCCTTGAGCTTTGCCTCCTGCACCCCATGTTTAAATTGGGTTATTTTGGTTGTTAGTGTCTAACTTCTTGAGTTCTTTGTAAATTCTGCATGTTAGCCCTCTGTTAGATCTAGGGGTGGTGAAGGTCCTTTCCCAATCTGTGGGCTGCTGATTGGTGTTTCTGTTTTTGAGTTCCAGCTTTAATACATGGTGATCTGATAAAATACAAGGAGTTATTCTAATTTTCTTGTATTGAGGTTGTGATGTGAGATTAGGAGGTGGGGAGAACTGGTTTCTTAGCAGAGCTGCGGGTTTTGCCCAAACCTCCTACATTTGGGACTAGGACAAAAGACTAAATTGGCATGCATAATTCTAGGGTTCGTGGCATGAGCTCAGAGGTGCTGGGAGCCCCTGCTGTGCAAAGAGACAAGCTGCTCAGAAAACAAAGAGAGGCAGATGGTAGCGGCTGCTTGCCTCCTGCAATCAGATAAAGGATAGAGGTAAGTGAGATTTGTTTAATTGGTTAAGCAAATTAGGCTTGAACTCACTATTAAAAATGAATTTGAAAATTTCCAAATGGAAAACACATGCCATGACACAGGAGGTAGGGAGAACTGGATTTTTAGCAGAGCTGTTTGCTTTTTGTCCAGGACATGTGGGTTTAAGACTAGGACAAAAGGTGTGTTAAACTGGCATGCCTAATTCTGGGGTTTTTGGTTTAAGGCTGAGATACAACGAGGCCAACCCAGGGACATTGGGTAGGCTAAGGATTCAGATGGATGATCTGTCCTGTTCTGGGCTGCTGCAGAGAGCTTAAGCCACTGATGCTGAGAGCTCTTGCTGAGAAGGCAGGCTGAAGACAGCAGGCCTGAATAAGATGGGACTAAAGGAAGATTGCATTGTTTTAGGATGGAAGGATAAGCCTGAGAATAGGCTCATACAGAAATATAGAAGAATTTAATTGAAGCTAAATACATATGAAAGAATATTAATTCAAGCTATATAAAGAGAAAGGGGGATATATTTATATACCCACAGGTACTAATCTCCTTAGAAAGGAGGAGTAAAGGGAAATTACATTGTTTTAAGGATAGAAGGGAGATATAGTGGTAATTGTTTAAGTGTTTTTAAGTATACATGGAATAAAGAAATCCAGGCCTTTGATCTTAAATGTAGGAAACAAAGGCATGGAAATAGAGAGAAACCCTATCTCAACAAATAATAATAATGAGATATTAATCTCCACAGCAGGGAGAATGAATGAAATTGATTTAAGTTTTTTAAGGATAGAAAGGAGAAATAATGGTAATTGGGTAAAATTAGTTTTTTAAGGTGTAGCCATATGCTATGGACCGACAGGTTTCATTTTTTTTTTCTTTTGAAAAAGCATAGAAAAAGTTTCATAATATACTTATTTATTGTCTTAAAAGCTTTTTGGTTTTATATATACATTAGAATGGTATATCTGTTAATGGACTTTAAAAATTATTTTTATTTTATATGGATGGGTGTTTTTCCTGCATGTATGTCTGTATCACATGTGTCAGTAGTGCCTGTGGAGGCCAGAAGAGGGCATCTGGTCCCCTGGGACTGTAGTTATAGGTGGGCATCTGATCCCCTGGGACTGTAGTTATAGGTGGGCATCTGATCCCCTGGGACTGTAGTTATAGGTGGGCATCTGGTCCCATGGTCCCATGGGACTGTAGTTACAGGTGGGCATCTGATCCCCTGGGACTGTAGTTACAGGTGGGCATCTGATCCCCTGGGACTTTAGTTACAGGTGGGCATCTGGTCCCTTGGGACTGTAGTTACAGGTGGGCATCTGGTCCCTTGGGAGTATAGTTACAGGTGGGCATCTGGTCCCATGGGACTGTAGTTATAGGTGGGCATCTGATCCCCTGGGACTGTAGTTATAGGTGGGTATCTGATCCCCTGGGACTGTAGTTATAGGTGGGCATCTGGTCCCATGGTCCCATGGGACTGTAGTTAC
>NW_022196902.1:10754853-10755748 GCF_008632895.1 Mastomys coucha
GCATCTCCATTAACATGCTTTTTCCAAATTTCTAAATTCACTCTTTCACTACTTTTCAGGCACATAGACTAGTTGGAATTAGTCTAGGTGGACCTGTATTTAGGGCCTATTTTCTTCTTTAGTTCTATTAAGAATATGGTTACTAATGTGTCTGCCACGCACACTTTGCGTGACAGCAGTATGAGGCAAAAATTTCAAGGAAAGTCAGTCTCCTGCCCCTGCATTGTCGCCTGGCACCCCTAACTCAGAGGTAGCCCAGATATGTCCTAGCGTACTTGTGTGCTAGGTGCCCACCAAGATATGATTTTACTAATAGCTAGACATTGCTCTCTGACCCTCACCAATGTTACAACATCTTAGCCAAACCCTGGCTTGGAATTTACCCACCCAGACTAATTGCCTCCGGCATTGGGGGTAGGGCATTGAAGCTTACAGAATGGAAGACTTATCCCAGGGCAAGGTCAAGTAAAATCCTCATTCTCAGTCACATACTACAGCTGAATCACTCCTAGGAATTAGCAAGAGACAAATCTCTACTTGCCCAAAAGATTAGCATAGTGGGCGTTTTACCTAGGATGGGCGGGACCTTGAGCCGAGAGAGTGTGTGTGAGAGACAGCGTGCAGCAGTCGGCATTCAGCATTCAGACTCGTTCGCACTCTGACTAGAACTAGAACATAGGTGGACTAGGACTTAGATTCATGCAATCCGCAACCCCCCCTTCCCCGCCCCCCTCCCCCCCCCAGGCCCAGAGCGCTTGGGCCTGGGGTGGTGCAGCATCAGTCAAGATTCAAGAGATTGAGCATTCGAGATTCAGCATTCAGCATTCGGGATTCGAGATTTGAGCCTCTACCCTCCTGGCTGGCGCACCCGCAGCCCTTTCCCTCCCCCCGCCCC
>NW_022196902.1:10755765-10762107 GCF_008632895.1 Mastomys coucha
CCCCCGACTCCCGGCCGGTCCCATGCGGCCCAAGCGTGCTTGGAGCCCAGGGGTGCTGCACCAGTCCAGAGGAGATGGCTGTTGCTTTAGACCTAGTGTGTTTTAGATAGCCTCAGAGGTACCTTGACCACTGAGCTGCCAGATTTTTCATCTCTTTTGCAATGATTGTAAAAGCCTCATGACATTTTTGAGAAATACACTCAGATCCTACACTACTTGTGTTGAGTCTGTTTGTTACCAGCTGAACCGTGCATAGCCAGAACCCATCGTCCCGTGGTACAAGGGACCCTATAAGAAACCTTAGTCCGTGGCAGTGTCTACCACAGATAGATGCTAAATTCCTTGGTGGAAAAGCATCCCCTTTAAGACCAATTATATTTAATTTGTGTATAGTGTTAAGTGAGGGGACATGTATGGATGGATGTTAAAAAACAACCTGTGAGAGTCCTCTCACTCTACAGCAGTGGCTCTCAACCTTCCTAATGTGGTGACCACTCAATCATAAAATTAACTTTGGTGTTATTTCAGAACTATAATTTTGCTACTAATATGAATCATAATGTAAATATTTGATATGCAGGATGTTTGATATAAGACCCATGTGAAAGGGTTGGTTGACCCTAAAGGGGTCATAACCCACGGTTGAGAACCACTGCTCTCCAGTTAGGGGACTGGGGGTGGAACTCAGCTTCTCAGTCTTGGCATGTTTACTTGCTGAGCTGCCTCACTGGTCCCTAGTTACCTGTTTTTACTAAATTGTACTAAACTAGATTAATTCAGTAGAAGTGGTCTTCTGTAGCAATTCCTGTTAATATCATTGTTATTTTCTTATATGAAAATATGGGAACATTAACTTTTACCTTCTAGTGTCCTCTGTAAGGACTCTGAAAGGAGTAGGTGCCACTCCTGAGAAGGCAGGACAGACAGACGGCCAGCATGTAAAATCCAGGAAAGAGCACATACCTTGCATCTAGCTTTCAGAAAGCAGAGGCAGGTAAATCTCTGAATTTTAGGCTAGCTTGGTAGACTAGAAGAGGGCATCTGAGCCCGTGGCGAGTTGCAGGCCAGTGAGACCCTGTTTCTAAAAACAAAAGTATGATTTTATCACAATCTAGCATTTCAACTTTATTAGTATTTTAGCTTCTTTATCCTAAAAGGCAATAGAAGATAGTCTGTCTATTCTGTAAATGTGTTGTAAAGATCAATTGTAGATTTAGAGTCCTTAGGAAAAGGTATGGACATCAGATATCACTCCTAGTTAGTGTGAATGTAAAGAATTCAAATGCTAATAATTTAAGGAGCACTGAAAAGAAAAACCATTATGTTTTAGTAAACATGAAAATTTTTTTAGAAGGTAGAATACATAAGTTATTTGCTCTACTCCTCCTTGATAATTTAAAAATTCTTTTACAAAATATTCTTTAATAAAAGTAAAACAAGAGGCAAATGTTTTTGATAAGGAATGCATCATGGACTGGATATTTTGTCAACATGACTGTGCACTGTATGAACTGGTTAGGAATGAGAGGAGTCTAACAGAACTCCCTGAAAAGGATAATTAGGATTGCTTCGGAGAAGAAGAGGAGCAAGGCCCAAATCCCATTCTCACTATTGTTTTGGTGTGGTGAGTGCCTGTAGCCACCTTTATTAATACAGTTTTTGGAGCTCTGAGTCTACCCTCTGTTGATCGAGATAGTGCCTTAGCTGTTTATGGCACTTGTCTGTGGTCCTAGTTGCTTGGGAGCCTGGAGTAGGAGTTAGGAGACACTGACTTAAAATCTAAAAAAAAAAAAAAAATGTATCATCTAGAATAGAAATTGATTTATATTAGTAGGAAAAAAATTCACAAGAAACTGAACACAGAGGAAGAAAATCCATAAATTAAAAAGTTGTGAAGGCAGTCAATATAAAAGTTGCCTAAACCATCCCAGCACTGTACTACTTAACATTTTTTCCAAAAGGTATCTCATACATAACACTCATCTTAGAATGGACACTATCTTTGTTTAGCATCCTTAAAAACAAGTCTAGGAATGAAAGCTAGTAATTGTGCTGAAAGACCCCCAGAACTGGGGAGATCCTTATTCAAGTCTCAGGATGACGCGACCACCCAATGACTCACGAGAGACCGAACTCGCTGCAATTACATGAGGTTTATTGGGGATACCGGTACCGGGGTCGATCTCATGACCTTGCCAGTCAGAGGAGTTTGACCGGAACACAAGAAGTGTAGGGTATTTAAAGGAAACTGGGGGCAGAGAGAGAGTTACCAAGGAAACAGAACATAAAAACAGTAGAAAATTTCAGAGGGACCTGACCCAAGGTATTCAGTTAGGGAGGGGAACACATTCATTCTAGGAATGTAATCTCCATCTACTGGTTGACAGGGTGGAGAGTCTCATAAACCACTAGACCTTCATTCTTAGTTCCGCCCTCATTGTGGATCATTCAGGAGGGGCAAGTATTGGGAACCAGAGCCCTGAGGCTCTGAGTTCCTGGAACTGGCTATTTTATATTTCTGGCTGGTTACAGTGGCCCTCCATGTCCATTTAGGTAAAGGTTATACACCATACATTTGTATTAAATGCCCTCATTTTAAATTCTAAGATTCTCCAGCCTTTCAGTGCTTTCACGGAAATAGTTCCGAGGCCCTTTCACTTGGGTGGATTGCTTCTGTTTTCACTTTAAATGGCTTGGTGTGTATCCCTTCAAGTTAAAAAACCTAATGTTTGTCTGTAGATTGGATCTGCTGTGGTTTGTGAGGTATAAAATTGAAGAATATCTGTAGTGCTCTTATAATGTGGAAATTTGAGATCCATAGCTTGAAACACTGATTGACTGGTCTGTTTAGTTGAGTCAAAACAAACTCTCACAAAGCAGGTATATTTGTTGTATTTAAACACATCATAGAAGATTGTTGATCTGGTATTAAAACCTCTACCTCTCAATGAATTATTATTTTTTTTAACTTTTATTGCATTATGAAGAGAAAAGTTACATGATTTTAATTTATCTGAATTTGTTAACATTTAAAAGCATATTTTAAGTAAATAGAATTAAATCACATTTGTGTTTTCCTTTTGTACCCCAACTCCTCCAGAGACCCCCATTCAATATCTACAATATCTTTTTTGTCATATTCCTTAAAATTTATAAAATATTATAACAAAAATAAGTATTATAAAAGTTGTTTCATATAAAACAACAATCAATTTAACAGTCTTATGTAGATGCTCACCTACAGCAATAGTGAAAATACATTTTTCTCAATACAAATTTTAAATAACTCCAAACATATTAACTGTATATTTCAAAATAATACATGACTACTAGTATTTTCTTAAATGAATATAAATATATAAAATCCTTTTGTTTGTTTGTTTTGTATTTAGTAGAGTTTAAAATCTTGGCTCTTTACTGTGGTACAAGCCCAAAATAAGAACAAGTTTTAGACATTGGATTTGATTGTAATAAGGCTGTACATCAATAACCCTTACATCACCAAAGGATTTTACTTCCATCGTAGTTGAGCTGAGAGATGACAGTTCTGCTGCACCAAGAACTGAATTGTAGGCACGATTTTTGGATACAGACTTCCTGCTATGGTCAAAGCTATTTGACTTGAGTAAGTGACTTTATTCTCAGCCCACAGAGAACCGGTTACATTCATTTAAGAAATGGTGTATGTAATAAGATGGTCTATCCATAAAGTCATTCACCAACTCTTTCAAGAACAATGGTTCTGCTTGGAGGGTGGCACAGATATTAGGTGAGGGTAAGAATTTGGTTCATTGGCTGTGATAATTTGGAAAAGCATTCATGTCAGAGAAAGAGTAACTTATAAAGTCCTATTCTTCAAACTTGATACAAGAGTTACAAATGTCAAGCAAAGCATTCAGTCTCACTCTTTGTTGTTCTATGAGCCACCTCCCTAGCTAATCATCTATATTTCTTTTGGGTATATAAATACTTTTGAAATATGTAAGCTGTTCTAAAAACCATAGTATAGTGTAAAAACATAAAATAAACAATACTACTAGTAGAGAGGCTGAGATAGGAGAAGCAAGATTTCAAGACCCTTATGTTGTACACAGCCAGACACTGTCCCGAACAAACAAGCTGAAAGTATATATAGATTGTACAATATTGGACCTATTTCTCCAAGTACCAAATTAGAGAGACCATTGGATGACAACCAACAAATTTCTAATTCCTCATATTTTTGGATTTCAATTGTTTAGGATATGTTGGTAATATTAATTTTCATATTAAGATATTAAGAAAAAGTAATTGTCACTTCCTGTTGTTTTTGTTTTAAGAGCTGGGATTAGGTTTGTGTGGATTTGTTGAAAGATTACTTTCTTGCTTCTTCTAGGGTGTAGTTTTGCTCCTTATGTTGATGTTTTCCATCTATTATCCTTTGTAGGGCTGGATTTGTGGAAAGATATTGTGTAAATTTTGTTTTGTCATGGAATATCTTGTTTTCTCCATCTATGGTAATTGAGAGTTTTGCTGGGTATAGTAGCCTGGGCTAGCATTTGTGTTCTCTTAGGGTCTGTATGACATCTGCCCAGGATCTAGCTTTCATAGTCTCTGGTGAGAAGTCTGGTGTAATTCTGATAGGCCTGCCTTTATAAGTCACTTGACCTTTTTCCCTTACTGCTTTTAAAATGCTTTCTTTGTTTAGTGCATTTGGTGTTTTTATTATTATGTGACAGGAGCAATGTCTTTTCTGGTCCAGTCTATTTGGAGTTCTGTAGGCTCCTTTTATGTTCATGGGCATCTCTTTCTTTAGGTTAGGGAAGTTTTCTTCTATAATTTTGTTGAAGATATTTACTGGCCCATTACATTGGGAGTCTTCACTCTCCTCTATACCTATTATCCTTAGGTTTGTTCTCCTCATTGCATCCTGGATTTCCTGGATGTTTTGGGTTAGGAGCTTTTTGCTTTTTTGCATTTTCTTTGACTGTTGTGTCAATGTTTTCTATGGTGTCTTCTGCCCGAGATTCTCTCTTCTCTCTTGTATTCTGTTGGTGATCCTTGCATCTACGATTCCTGATTTCTTTCCTAGGTTTTCTATTTCCAGGTTTGTCTCCCTTTGTGATTTCTTTATTGTTTCTATTTCCATTTTTAGATTCTGGATGGTTTAGTTCATTTCCTTCACCTGTTTGATTGTGTTTCCCTGTAGTTCTTTAAGGGATTTTTGTGTTTCCTCTTGAGGGGCTTCTAGCTGTTTACCTGTGTTCTCCTGTATTTCTTTGAGGGTGATATTTATGTCTTTCTTAAAGTCCTGATCATTACCATGAGAAATGATTTTAGATCTGAATCTTACTTTTCCAGTGTAATGGTGTGTCCAGGATTTGCTATGGTGGGAGAATTGGGTTCTGATGATGCCAAGTAATCTTGGTTTGTGTTGTTTATTTTCTTATGCTTGCCCCCCACCCCCAATCTGGTTATCTCTAGTGCTACCTGCCTTTGCTAAATCTGACTGGAGCCTGTCCTTCCTGTGATCCTGGTTGTGTCAGAACTCCTCAGAGTCAAGCTGTCTCTGTGATCCTGTGATTCTGTGATCCTGTGATCCTGGGCTTGTTAGAGCACCTGGGAGTGAGCTTCCTCTGGGTGTTGTGGGGATGGCTGTGGAGCTTATGCCCAAGGTCTGCTCAGGACACTAGCCCAGAAACAGGAAGGAACCTGAGCCACTGGGCTGGCAGAGTTCCTGTGTGCCTGTTCTGCTGGTCCCAGTTACTCCCAATGTTGGGACAGATGTTGGGTCCTCCTCACCTCTGATCCTGGGTGTGTCAGAGCGCCTGGGAGTGGAGCTTTCTCTGGGTGTTGAGAGAGTGGCTGCAGGGCTTGTGCCCAAGGTCTGCCCAGGACACCAGCCCAGAGAGACCGGAGGGAACCAGAGCCACTGGGCTGGTGGTCGAATTATTTTTAATATAAACAGTGAATCAATCAGGTGGCAACATTTCTTTACCTATGCTATTCCCCAATAACCACACAGAAAAAAAATTAAGATTAATTTAAAACTGTACCTCAGTAGCTGAACAGTTAAGTGATCTACCTTAACTCCTATGCAAATATGGCCGCCTCTGAGCCACATCCCATGACACTTGCAGATTATTGTTGAAATGGCTCTTGGGATCCATTCTTCATGTCTCCAATTCCTCCATCCAGCTGGCTGATCTGAATCTCCTTCTCTCTTCTCTTTCCTGTGGCTGGTGGATGCCCCTCTAGTCCCTCTCTTGCCCAGCCATTGGGTGATGAGCATTTATCCACAAGGCAGATAATAAATGGTAAGAATTGTTTACACAAACTTGAGTCAGGAGATTCTTTTTTTTT
>NW_022196902.1:10762883-10763647 GCF_008632895.1 Mastomys coucha
AGCTGAATAAACCCTTTCCTCTTCAACTTGCTTCTTGGTCATGATGTTTGTGCAGGAATAGAAACCCTAACTAAGACAGTGGAAGTAAGCTGAATAAACCCTTTCCTTTCCAACTTGCTTCTTGGTCATGATGTTTGTGCAGGAATAGAAACCCTAAGACACCCACGCACTCCCACCTCCCCGCCCTTGTAAATTGCCTTTGTGTTTGGTTTCTTATTGCTCCTGATCCCAAGAAAAAATTAATAGGCCCTATTTCACAGATTTCAGGGAAAGTTTGACTGCCTAGCTTTGTGTTCCCCACTTTTTTATTGGCCAGTCTCTGATCCATTCTTTTAACTTTCAGCCATTAAAAACAGTATTTAACGTGGAGGGATGTTGTATTTTGTCAAATGCTTTTTCTGCATCTAAAAAGATGATCATGTAATTTTTTTCTTTGAGTTTATTTATATAGTAGATTATGTTAATGGATTTTTCATATATTGGACCAACCTTGTATCTCTGGGATGAAGCCTACTTGATCATGGTGAATGATGGTTTTGATGTGTTCTTGGATTCAGTTTACAAGAATTTTATTGAGTATTTTTGTATTAATATTCATAAGTGAGATTGGTCTGAAGTTCTCTCTTTTGGTGGGTCCTTGTGTGGTTTATGTATCAGAGTAAGAATGAGTTAGGTAGTGTTTCTTCTGTTTCTATTTTATGGACTAGTTTGAGGAATATTGGTATCAGGTCTTCTTTAAAGGTCTAGTAGAATTCTACACTAAA
>NW_022196902.1:10763657-10767419 GCF_008632895.1 Mastomys coucha
CTCTGCCTCCCAAGTGCTAGGATTAAAGGTATGTGCCACCAATGACCAGCAGTTGGGAGGTTTTTAATGACTCCCATAGCAGTCCAGTGGCCATGGAGAACTGGGTAACGTGAAAGAAGGGCTGGAAATGAAAAGGAACAGGGTTGGAAAGAAGGATGAAGCTAAAACAAAATTTCTGATCAAGGCTCAAAGTTTATTTCATTTTATACACTTTGCTACCATCTCTTCGGCTCCGGTTTTTACTTTCTTCCATAAAATTCTGATTAAGACTTCTACTTAGCATAGAACGTGATTGGGTAGGGAGGAAAGGAGTGTCATCCTTCAAACTGGATAACATTTGTTCAGACAGAGAGGCAGAATGGAGCAGCTGGGAAAGGACCTTTTTGACCTGGGAAGAAGTGACTCATCCTGTTATCAGAGGTCAGTGTGTTTTTACAAACTGATCACAGCTGTCTAGGAACAATTAATTGTCTCCCATAGCTCAAGAGTGGGTCTCATCACTTTAAGGATATTAACTCCTCCCTCCTTCCAAGGCAAGAGCCATCTGCACTCTGGAAGTGCTAATGGTTAGAATTATCATGAAAAGGGAGTACAATGGATATATGTTGGGACATGGAGGCTAGGATGGCCTGCCTTTTGTCTGCCTTTTTCAAAGGCTGGAGGCATCTGCACTGGGGGCTGGGGGAAGGAGTGCTAGCCATTTTGGCAAAGTTCAGGGACAAGAGAGTTTGGGATTCAATGAGCAGAGAGACACATCTCTTCATTATAAGGCAAGGGTGACAGAAGCAGACACTGGATCCTGGTTACCATTCCCAACAGTAGTCAAGGTAAGTAACTCAATGACACCCCTTATCCATTTTTAAACTTAAGTTTTTGACATCATTGATAGCATCATTACTAATGTTGCAGAATACAGAGAAGTTGTAGGCTATTCTGTTCTTTGTATTGAGTTTTAGAAACTATTCTCTCTTTACCTGAAATCAGCAAGCACCCATAGAATTAGCTTGGAAAACGGAATTACCTCAAACAAGTGACTTTTACATACAAGTCTTGACAATTGAAGATTTGCTAATGCAGGGCAATTGCTGCTGCTTCTTCTTCTTTTTATTATTTTATTCACTTTATCATATATAATTTAAAAATGCAAGCACCAGCAATGGTAAGCATGTATTCATCTAGAAGTCACTTTAAATAATATCATTTCTGCTGCGGACTGGACTGCTGCAGGGATTCCTTGTTCTGCGGGATGAATAGAGTTTTGGTAAGGTGGGCAAAAAATTCAGCGGATGACAAACAGAGATGACACAGGGAAGTGCAGAATCTGAGTGTATTTGCACAAAGTAAAAGTCAGATTTATATAGTATACAGAAAATGAAAGGAAGTTAAATGGTCAGGGCGATTGACAGAAATCACGTAGGCAGGTGACAGCCACATCAAAGTCAGTAAGATCAAACAGCCAGGTGCAAATGGTTCCTTTGGAAAAGCAGTGGTGCTCTTTCCTGTTGGGCTCAGGAGGTCCCATTCTAGCAGCTCCTGAGAATGCCCTTGGCTGTAACATAAACAATTAGTGACAGAAGACCTTCAACAACTTTAGTGTGTTCTAGCAGTTCTGCAGTGTGTATGTGTGACTGCTCTGAGAATTCGAATGTCACTTTATTTACAGTAAACATTAATGTTTGATCTTCTATGCTAACTCTGGAGACACCCTGTCTGATGAAGCAGCTTCCTTGTGAAAATTCAAAGCCAACATCAGCTTGGCATTCAATTAGGATCATTGAAACACTGTGGAGGCCAGGAAACAATGTTTAATCTTAGTTTTAGCTATTAACCAATCATTTCTTAGGGCACCTATATGCCTGAATAAAGAAAGCACGCAAAACTTACATAGACTTTTGCAGAGACCAATCTGGAACACATCTGAGTTAGGAGATGCCAATGAAATGAATTCCAGGAGGCTAGCTATCTTCCTTTGAAGCTGTACACCTCAGATCTCTGAATAAGCTTTCAGGCCTGACATGCAGAATTTACTGGAGTGACGAGTGGGTGTGGCACATATCTAGTTGAAGACCATCCTTTGAATGGGGTCTGTTTGATTTCTAGATCATGTGAGACAGATCACTGCTTTTTGTTATTTCATTAAAGATCCGATTTGTTTGTTTGCTTTTGTTTTGTTTTAGAAGCGCCTCTCTCACAGATTGTTAACTCCGTTACTTTGGGGGAACATCAGTCTGTGCTACATTATTCCTGACAATGAGAGTCCAAAAACCACTGGAAAAATTATTCACTCATGGGAGAAGCATCAGTGGACCTTTATAGAAATGTGTCTTTGGAGGTATGGAAAAAACAAAACAAAACAAAAACAAAACAAAACAACACGAAAAACCCACTGGAGCTGCAGAGTAAGATCTGAAGGAGGAAGACATGACAGTGGGGCAGGCAGGGAATGGCATCTGATGGCTCTTCTTCCAGCACACTGGTACATCAGAATCACCTGTGCAGTTGCTGCATGAGCAGCTCTCCAGCCTGGACTGATGGTGATCAGGCAGGCAGAACAACTGGGAGGCCATGACCTTGAACTGAACAGTGCCAGGTCAGGTGAGAGACAGCGATATTATACCCAACAATATTATGTTTCCAAAGATGCTTTTCAGACATATTTCAGAAGTGCTTATCCAATTAAAAGGAAATTATGACACAAGGCTTACGTGTACTACTATGTATCTTTGTATGGACAGATCTTGCTCTGTTACTAGAGCAGTGGTTCTCACCCTGTGGGTCATGGCCCCTTTCAGCAATCCTCTGTCTCCCAAAATAGTTACATTTCATAACAGTAGCAAGATTACAGTTATGAAGTAGAAAATAATGTTATGGTTGGGGGGGTCATCACAACATGTGGAACTGCATTAAAGGGTGTCAGCCACAAGAAAGTTGAGAGCTACTGGGCTAGAGGGTTACCACCCAGCCACTGAACAGATCCCTTTGGTTATCCAGAGGGCCATGCTTCTTACTGAAGAGGCATAGGGAAGAGGATACATTTTAATTGAAAAGGTTGCTTAGAGCGCAGGAAGAAAAACAGTTCATTTGTTTTTTGGGGATTATTCTGTCAGGTCATTTGTACCCTGATCCATTGCCCTCTTCCCTTTAGAGAAAGTCTTATTTAAATAAGTAGACCAGCTAGGCGGTGGTGGCACACGCCTTTCTTTAATCCCAGCACTTGGGAGGCAGAGGCAGGCAGATTTCTGAGTTCGAGGCCAGCCTGGTCTACAGAGTGAGTTCCAGGATAGCCAGGGCTACACAGAGAAACCAAACCCTGTCTTGAAAAGACAAAAAATGAAGTAGACCAGTCTGGTGGAATGGCAAACCTTTCTATAGATAAGATTACAGAGACATTGATAAACCAGTTAAAATGTCTATTTTTTGCTGAAGAATAGCTTCAAGTTGTGTAGCCTATTTATCGACTCCTTCTTCAGTCATCTCTAGGAGTCTTTTCATCTTCTATCCAGCGAATGGATTCCTGGAACACTGCCCTATGATCTTCTACAACCTGTTCCTTCATCTCTACCATCTGGGAGACAGCTTCGTGGAAAGTAAACAATTGTGGAGAAACTTCTTCATTTTGTTGGCAGAGAAGTTTTAAGTCATCTCTCTGAGAGGAACTCCCCACACCCCACTGTGTCTCTAAGTCATCAATCTGGCTTGGTGGATGGTGCATTATTGGACGCACATCACCAGCAGCAGTTGGGTCTACAGTCAATTCTTTCA
>NW_022196902.1:10768458-10779952 GCF_008632895.1 Mastomys coucha
TGAAAGAATTGACTGTAGACCCAACTGCTGCTGGTGATGTGCGTCCAATAATGCACCATCCACCAAGCGAGCTGAAGCCCTAGGCCTGCAGAAGGGTGGGCGGGTGAGTGGGGTGAAGTGAGGGCCGCAGCTCTGATGCAGTGCAGGGGAGAGTGGGAGGGCTCGTGACACCCGCCTATAATACTCATTTTTATTATTACAATATTTTATAAATTTTAAAGAATATGACAAAATAAAAAAAACAAACAAAAGGTATTGCAGGTATTGAAGAGGGGTCTCTGGGAGGAGTTGGAGTATAAAAGGGAAACAAGAATGTGATGTAATTCTATTTATTTAAAATGTTTTAAAATGTTAACAGATTCAGATAAACTGAAATTATGTATCTTTTCTCATCATAACACAATAAAACTTAAATCAATAAAAAAAAAAAAAAAGAACTGTGACTTTTTTGTGACCCAGACAATGGCTTCTACATGCTATGTTTTAAGGGCAGATCAAGATCTTGAACCTTACTGTTAGTTTTTAAACTAGTCACCCCCCAAAAAGGTTCAGATCAACTAGAAAGTGTTTGCATCTAGTCTTGTCTGTGATGCTCTGTGACTAGACAATACATCCTGCATCATTTTCTTTCTGTGATGCTTGGGGTTGAACACAGGGGCATGAGCATATCAGGCACGAGATATACATTTAAGTCACACCCTCACTGTTACTTCTTGTGATGGTTAATCTGGGTTGTCAACTTGTCTGGATCTGGAATCAACTCAGAGGCAAGCCTCTGGCCATACGTGTGAGGGATTTTATCAAGATTATTTGAAGTGGGAAGGCCATTGCTAGTTATGGATGGCACCTTCTGGTGGTTGCCCAGAAATAAATCAGATGGAAGGAAAAAAAATATGTTTTTAATTATATGTATGTATATGTGGCAGCCGCTTGGTGGTGGTAGTGGATATTGTGGATGTAAATGAAGGTGCTGACATCCAGAGATTGTATCAGAGCTCTTGGAGCTGACTCCTTCTAACCCTAACCCTCTGACCCTGACCATGACTCTAACTCCTGAACCTAACCTTCTCCCTCTAACTCCCTAACCTCTAAAACCCAACCCCTGACCCCTAAGCCCCCTAACTCTACTCCCTACCCCTCCCCCTAACCTAAACCCAGCCTCAACCCTAACCTTCTAACCTTATTCCCCTAAGCCTACCCCTTCTAAGCCTATCTCCCTAAATCTAACCCTTAACTTTCTAATACTAACCATAACCCCAAGCACTCTAACCCTAACCTTCTAACCCAAACAGCTTAACTACAATAAACTCTAGGCATTTACTATGTGTGGGAAGCCCTGCTGTGCTCTCGGAGATTCTCAAACCGAAACTACAAGTTGACAGCTAGTCTCTGCGCGCTGGGGGGTTGGAGCCCATGCAAATGACTCGAGAACCAGATACCTGTTTCTTTCGAAGCCGTGATTCTTTGATCTTTCTTCCCCTTCCTGGATTCCTTTGTATCCATACTGAGCTTTGATGTCTTATTATCACCTAAATGCCAATTGCTTACCTGTGATGCCTTTGAGTATAAATCCTCTCCCGTCACTAAGTAAAGTGCACCTTGATGAGGAACGTCTCTTGGTGTGTGCCTCCTTTTCTCTGCTTCCCCCATACTGCAGGTCCCTCACATTCCCGGTTCGTGGAAACCCACGCTAGTAGGAAGCTGCTGGTCGGCATCCTACAACTATGGTCAGATGTTTGAACTGCTATGGATCTACACAGACTTCAAAACACAAAGACTACCACTCTGAGCACATTCATAAGGTTTTTCTCCAGTATATGTTCTTTTCTGCATTCAGAGATAACTGTGAAGGGCACACTGGTTCCATTTAGAGGCTTTCAGTGAATGGAAATACAAATACTTTTGTTATAACAAGTACTTTAGAAATCATTCATAGAGTTTCTCTCCAGTGTGTTATCTTTTATGCATTTTGTCTTAATTTGGGTTTTATTGCTGTAAAAAGATACCGTGACCTTTATTTCTTATTATTTACATTTTATTTTATTATCATTATTTTTTAATTTACATTTCAAATTTTATCCCCTTTCCTGGTTCCCCCCTCCCAGAAATCCCCTACCCCATCCCCTCCCCATTTCTATGAGGGTGTTCCTCCACCCACCCACCCATTCCCACCTCCTTGTCTTCAATTCCCCTACACTGGGGTATCTATTGTGCCTTCATAGGACCAAGGACCTCTCCGCCCCTTGATGCCTGACAAGGCCATCCTCTGCTACAAATGCAGCTGGAGCCATGTATACTCCTTGGTTGGTGGCTTTGTCCCTGGGAGCTCTGGGGGTGGGGGGAAGAGTGTCTGGATGGTTGATATTATTGTTCTTCCTCTGGGGTTGTAAACCCCTTCAGCTCCTTCAGTCCTTTCTCTTAACTCCTCCATTGGGGACCCCGTGCTTAGACGAATGGTTGGCTGTGAGCATCTGCCTCTGTATTTATAAGGCTCTGGCAGTACCTCTCATGAGACAGCTATATCAGGCTCCTTTCAGCAAGCATTTCTTGGCATCCACAATAGTGTTGGGTTTTGATGACTGTATATGGGATGAATTCCCAGGTGGGACAGTCTCTGGATGGCCTTTCCTCCAGTCTCTGCTCTAAACTGTCTCCATATTTTCTCCCGTGAGTATTTTGTTCCCTTTTCTAAGAAGGATTGAAGCACCCACACTTTGGTCTTCCTTCTTCTTAAGCTTCATGTGGTCTGTGAATTGTATTTTGGGTATTTGGAGCTTTTGGGTTAATATCCACTTATCAGTGACTGTCCTGAACTCACTGATAAGAACATACCATGTGTGTTCTTTTGTAATTGGGTTACCTCATTCAGAATATTTTCTAGTTCCATTCATTTGCCTAAGAATTTCATGAAGTCATTGTTTTTAATAGCTGAGTAGTACTCCATTGTGTAAATGTACCACATTTTCTGTATCCATTCTTCTGCTGAAGGACATCTGGGTTCTTTCCAGCTTCTGGCTATTATAAATAAGGCTGCTATGAAGATATAGTGGAGCATGTGTCCTTGTTATATGTTGGAGAATCTTTTGGGCATATGCCCAGGAGTGGTTTAGCTGGATCCTCAGGTAATACTATGTCCAATTTTCTGAGGAACCGCCAGACTGATTTAAGTGAAAGATCTGTATGACAAGAACTTCAAATCTCTGAAGAAAGAAATCAAAGAAGATATCAGAAGATGGAAAGATCTCCCATGCTCATGGATTGTCATTATTAGTATAGTAAATATGGTCACCTTGCCAAAAGCAATCTACAGATTCAATGGAATCCCCATGAAAATTCAAAATCAATTCTTCATAGAGTTAGAAAGAGCAATTTGCAAATTTATTTGGAATAACAAAAAACCCAGGGTAGTGAAAACTATTCTCAACAATAAAAGAATTTCTGGGGGAATCACCATCCCTGACATCAAGCTGTATTACAGAGCAGTAGTGATAAAAACTGTATGGTATTGGTACAGAGACAGGCAGGTAGATCAATGGAATAGAATCGAAGACCCAGAACTGAACCTACACACCTATGGTCACTTTATATTTGACAAAAGAGCTAAAACCATCCAGTGGAAAAAAGAGAGCATTTTCAACACATGGTACTGGTCAACTGGCAGTCAACATGTAGAAAAATGCAAATCGACCTATTCTTATCTCCTTGTACAAAGCTCAAGTCCAAGTGGATCAAGGACCTCCACATAAAACCAGATACACAGAAACTAATAGAAAAGAAAGTGGGGAAGAGCCTCAAGTACATTAGCAATGGGGAAAATTTCCTGAACAGAACACCAATAGCTTATGCTCTAAGATCAAGAATCGACAAATGGGACCTCATAAAATTGCAAAGCTTCTGTAAGGCAAAGGACACTGTCAAAAGGACAAAATAGATTGGGAAAAGATCTTTACCAATCCTATATCTGATAGAGGACTAATGTTAAATATATGCAAAGAACTCAAGAAGTTAGACACCAGAGAATCAAATAATCCTATTAAAAAATGGAATACAGAGCTAAACAGATAATTCTCAACTGAGGAAACTCAAATGGCTGAGAAACACTTAAAGAGATATTCAACATCCTTAGTCATTAGAGAAATGCAAATCAAAACAACCCTGAGATTTCACTTCCCACCAGTCAGAATGGCTAAGATCAAAAACTCAGGTGACAGCAGATGCTGGCAAGCATGTGGAGAAAGAGGAACACTCCTCCTTTGTTGGTGGGACTGCAAGCTGGCTCAACCACTTTGGAGATCAGTCTGGTGGTTCCTCAAGGCAACTCTTATAAAGCACAACATATAGTTGGAGGTGGTGCACAGATTCAGAGGTTCAGTCCATTATCATCAAGTCGGAAAGAATGCCAGTGTCCAAGCAGACATGGTGCTGGAGAAACCAAGAGTTCTACATCTTGATAAGAAGGCAGCTAGGATGAGACTCTTCTGCCCTGGGTAGAGCTTAAGCATTGGATCTCAAAGCCCACCCCCACAGAGACACACTTCCTCAAAGAAGGCCATACCTACTCTAGAACAGACACACCTCCTAATGGGTGCCACTTGCCACGGGTCATAGTGAAACAACCACACTTTTGTAGATCACTGTGATCTGTAAAGGTTTTACCACACTGGTTACATTCATAGGGTCACTCTCTAGTATGTGTTCTTTTATGTTGTTGGAGGTTACTTGATCGTGAAAAAGCTTTATCACATCCATTACATTTGTAAGGTTTCTCTCCAGTATGAACTCTTTCATGATTTTGAAGCTGACCATGAGAAGCAAAGAATTTACTACATTGCTTACATTCATAAGGTTTCACATCAGTATGTGTTGCTTTATATATTCGGAGACTAGCGGTACTCGAAAAGGCTTTACCACATCCATTACATTTGTAAGGTTTCTCTCCAGTATGAACTCTTTCATGTCTTTTAAGATCATTCTGACCTGCAAAACCTTTACCACATTGATTACATTCATAGGGTTTCTCTCTAGTATGTATTCTTTTATGTACTTGGAAATGACAACGATGTGCAAAGGCTTTACCACATTGCTCACATTCATAAGGTTTCCAGTATGTGTTCTTTTATGTACTTGGAGATAACTGTGATATGCAAAGGCTTTACCACATTCATTACATTTGTAAGGTTTCTCTCTAGTATGTGTTACCATATGTATTTGGAGATGATCGAGCCTTGCACAGGCTTTGCCACACTGATCACATTCATAGGGTTTCTCTCCAGTATGTGTTCTTTTATGTACTTGGAGATAATTGTGAGATGCAAAGGCTTTACCACATTTGTTACATTTATAAGGTTTCTCTCCAGTATGTGGTATCATATGCATTTGGAGATGATTGAGCTTCGCAAAGGTTTGACTACACTGACTACATCCATAGGGTTTCTCTCCAGTATGTGTTCTTTTATGTATTTGAAGAGTACCATGATGTGCAAAGTCTTTACCACATTGATTACACTTATAGGATTTCTCTTCAGTATGCACTCTCTCATGATTTTGAAGTTCAGAATGGTATGTAAAGGCTTTACCACATTGCTTACATTCATATGGTTTCTCTCCTGTATGTGTTCTTTCTCTCTTTTTTCTTTCTTTCTTTCTTTCTTTCTTTCTTTCTTTCTTTCTTTCTTTTTTATTTTTTCTAATATTTATTTATTACTATATGTAAGTACACTGTAGCTGTTCTCAGACACACCAGGGGAGGGCATCAGATCTCATTAAGGATGGTGTGAGCCACCATGTGGTTGCTGGGATTTGAACTCATAACCTCTGGAAGAGCAGTCAGTGCTCTTAACCACTGAGCCATCTCACCAGCCCCGTATCTGTTCTTTTATGTATTTGGAGACTATTGTGAAGTACAAAGGATTCATCATATTGAATACCTTCATAAGGTCTCTCTCTGGTATGAATTCTTTCATGCTTTTGAGGATAACTGTGACGTGCAAAGGCTTTACCACACTGAGTATACTCAGAAGGTTTCTCTCTAGTAGGACTTCTTTCATGCCTGCAAAGATAACTGGCATATGTGAAAGCTTTACCACAATCACTACACCAATGAATCTTTTTATCTGTAGGAATTAATTTTACAATTTGGTCTAACTGTAAAGATGAATCAGCTCTTAAGGTTGTATCACTTTGTTTAATTCATGGTTTCCCCTTCGTTATGAGTTGTTTTGCATGTTTGAGGAACCTGTAATGGTAAGAGTGTTATTATATAGCTCACATTTGTAGCTATATAATACAATTTGTAGTATCCCTTTTCTCTGTGAGATTTTTTTCACATATTTGAAGAAAAATGGAAGAGCTCAGAGCTTTACCACACTGAGTATGTTCATAGATTTTCCTATATTGTGAAATATACTATATTTGCATACTACATTGGCAAAGTAAACCAGGAAAAACAGAGAAGAATTTTCACATTCCTAGTATTCATAGGGATTTTCTGCAGGGTAAGTTTACAGATATATTCCCAATGAAGTTGGAAAATGAGTTGTCATTATAAACCTGTATCATATTGAGAAAGTTTACACAAATGGGGACTACTACAAATATTTTAATTGTTCTGGGAGAGAGGGGTACATACTTCTTTCAATATTCAATATTGCTATGTTCACATGGCTTATGTCCATTGTAACACATGATGTACCTAGTAAAAAAGAATAACAAAGGAAAGATTTCCTGTGGCATTCACAGTTTGACTTTTTGCTCATCATAGACATGTGGTCTAGTGATTAAGGTTTCTCCCCAACAACATTCCTGACTCTCATAAACTGCCCCTCTCACTTAGCAATGTTACTATATGAGTAACCAGCTTTACTATGGAATACTTGCTTGTTAGAAATGTACTTATTACTTATTCAATACATATATAATCTTTTATAATAGGAGATTAAATAGTTTGGCAGTTCTACAGAGTAGCTGTAATGTGGCTCTGATTCAAATGCTAAGGAATGCCTTGCAAACACAAAAATCAGACACCTGACATTGAGGTACATGGGTTTGTGAGAATTTAATAATCATCAATACAGTTAAAGAAGTATTCTGTTTACACTCTTGCTTTTCTTTAAAACTTCCAGGACACATTAACATTTCTTCAGAAGCATATTTATACCAACTTGCACATGAAAATTACCTTCCGTGTCTTCTAGAACTTTGACAATGTTCTTCAATATTATGGTCTTCCCAATTGTAGCCTAAAATATAGTACCAGAATATATGATATATTATTGGAAATTAGGCAAAATTTAAGTTACTATCTTCAGTGAAATTAATTTATTTACCTCATTCTTCCTCATTCTCATTTGAAATTACAGAAAAATATCAGTAACAAAGAAATAGTTGTTCCCTTATTTTAAAAAGTGAAAGAAAATTCACTATCTTACCTATAGCAATGAGGTTCTTGTAGGTCTTCAGCATCACATCTTTGTAGAGACTCCTCTGTGAAGGATCCAGCAAAGCCCCTTCTTCTCAAGTGAAGTTCACATGCACATTATCATAGGTCACTGCATCTTAAAATATCCCATACATATGTAAACAGAAACCATCATCATACTGACATCACTGTAAATGTATGCTTCATTGACAATATATTTGCATAATTTTGGTGCTTCTCCCACTTATTTCTTGACCCAGAAGTTTTAATGTACTTGCCAAGTCATCCTAGAAGGAAATTGAATAAGGTTCACCTCTGTCATTTCTTTGCTCTTTGAATAGGATATAGCCTTGCAAGAGACATGCTAATGAACAGAGAGAAAGATATATATATATATATATATATATATATATATATATATATAGAGAGAGAGAGAGAGAGAGAGAGAGAGAATACTAAACATACATCAGAGAAACTGTAGAAACAATTACTAACTACAAAAAATGATAAGCAAGCTGAGTGTATTGGCTCATGTCTTTAATCCCAGTGTTCAGGAGGCAGAGGCAGGTGTCACTGGCAGCCTTGTCTATCCAGGACAGCCAGAGGTATATATGAAGACCCTGTCTTCCCTGTAAAAATCAATCAAACAAGAAAGATAGAAACAACTTAGAGGCTTTTACTTAAGTTCCTACAAAGAATTATACATTCACTCCAGTTCTGTATTCATCTTCCAGAATCCTGAAGTACCCCAGGGTAAACTGTAACCCTAACAAGATTTTTATTAAAAGGGGATGCATTTTTAAACAGTTACAAATGGACAGATGAAAATATTGAGAAAGTAAATGTTGATCCTAAGTAAACAATGGTTCAGCAATGAAGAGCTCTTGCTGGTCTTGCAAATAACTGGGTGCAATTGCAAGTACTTAGAAGGGGGCTTTACAACTATCTATTACTAGAAGTTCAGGAATTCTGAAACCATTATCTGACTACTATGGGGACTAGGGATATACATTTCTCTGTGTGCATATTCATGCATACAGGCAAAGTACTCATTCATTTAAAAAAATCAAAACTAACACAACAGGTAGAAAGAATGATATGCACCTGCAATTTAATGACTCAGAAAGCTCAGGCAGTATTAATGTCATGAATACATGCCATCCTAACAAATTCTCTCTGCCCAATTTCAAAATTTACAATGTGGATGAAGATCAACACAACAGTGTAGGTTTGACATGTTCCAAAACCTACATTACAGGCCCATCAGCCAATAATGTAAAAAACAAACAAACAAAGAGAAAGCCAGGCATGTTGGCCCACACTGAATCCCAGCACTGTGAACCAGAGTCAGGAGACCTTTATTTACATTTGAGGCCTGCAGGTCCTATACACCTACTTTCAGGGCTACTCAGAGAAACTTCAGAAACAAAAACAAAACTAAAAACGGAAAAACAACAGGCTCACAAAATAGCTTAGCACTGAATACCAAGTGCTTCAACTACATCTTATGTAGTTTAGCAACAGAGTCTATAATGGTGAAGGCAAGGCAACATGAGAAGGAAGCTGACTCAAACACGACACAGGACACACACACACACACACACACACACACACACACACACACACACACTCAGAGGGAATGTGTTGAGTCTATTTACACTCAAATTTCATCCCAAATAAGGAATCTAGAAAGGTTGTTCCTACAAAAACTTCGATTGAGAGGACTGAGTTGGCCAGAACCAGGATGACTCCATGACAGGCTGCAAACTGGCAGTTTAGGATACTAGGTCTAAGTTCCTGTTTCCCAGAACTGGAAAAGTCTAAAACAAATCAATTCCAGTAAAACCACCCCTTACAGGCAGCCAATCAGGAGCTGCCATGAGCTGCCCCTGCCACCAGGCCTGAGCCAAGTCTGAGCCAAGAACTGTTAGTCAGCAATGGTTCTGGAAAGTCTCCCAAATTCTCCAGAACCTTGATCAATCCCAAAGACACCCATACTCTTCTTGGAATTCCCCGAATTGGCTTTAAATTGAGCTTGTAAAAACTTGGGGATGTCTTTCTCCATCCTAGTGAATGGTAGACCCCTGCATGCTAGAATTCTGCAGAATAAAGTGCTCTTCGCTTTCGCATACTATTTGAGTCTGGGGTCTTCCTTTAGTGATTCTTGGACCCTAACATTATAAGCTTCCCCAAGTAAAGCCACAAAGGAGAGACAAGAGTTCAAAAACATCACCCTATTTGGGAGCTTTTTGACTCAATCAACTACATTTTGACCCTGGTCACTATAGGCTCATGGCAATCTATGATGAAAATATATTTAGTTTAATTTCAATGATCCTAAAAGTCTGCAGCAGCCCATACACTCTTCAAATGTCCAAAGTTCCTTCTGACACTCAGGACAATCTCTTGATTGGCACATCTTGTAAAGTCAGAAAGCAAGTTATGTCTTTTCAACATACAATGGCTCAGAATACCCCTTCCTATTCCAATAGAGAGGAATGTGCACAGAGTGAAGGAAGTTTGGACCAAAGCAAGAAACCCATCAGGGCAAACACCAAACCCTGTAGATCCATCTCAGACACATGGGGCCTTAGTCTCTAAAAGGCTTAGATGACCCTATCCCTGCAACTTCTCATACATCTCAAGGTTTAGTTTCTTCTACCCCCTATATGCAGCTCTCCATGGCAGGTGTCTCATAGCTTAGGTATCTCAACATCTTGTGCTCTCAAAATGCAACTCAGGCTTCACCTTCACAGGTTCATGCAATGCTCTCTCACAGTGTCCTCCCTCACTGGGGCCAAACACTCTGCCAAACAGGGATGGCTAGAACAGGGCTGAAAACACAGAGGAAGAATCTATGACCTTATATGTTCCATCTTTCTCATTTCCAGAACTTCCTGCCTAAGTTTGGACTCTAAATTGGGATGGACCCTGCCACCCGTGGACCACAGCTGTAGCAGGTTTTAGATGCAGTTCCTTCCTGGGGCTAGGAAGCATTTTGCTTATTCCCCCTTTCATTAACTGAAGGCTTGGCAGAAGGGAGTGTTTCCTTTAGGGCACCTTCTTAGGCTTCCAATCCTGAGCAAGGACCTTCTCTTTAATGGTGAAAATCTCTTTGAAAACTCATGCCAGGGCTGGAGAGATGGCTCAGCAGTTAACAGTACTGACTGCTCTTCCAGAGGTTCCAAGTTCAATTCCCAGCAACCACATGGTGGCTCACAACCATCTGACACCCTCTTCTGGTATGTCTTAAGACAGTGACAGTGTACTTACATAAAACAAATAAATAAATCTTAAAAATGAAATTTTATGCCTCTGTCTCAGCATTTGGCTGCCATCTGTAACGTCCCAGTGTTGTTTTTCTCTACAAACCACAGACTTTACATTAATTTCTGCCCCACTTGTTGCTTTTTTTTCCATTGTAGTCCTGCATGAGTCACTAGTAGTAATTATCCAACAGATAATCCCATCTAAGAATACAGCCCATTATTTTAAATTCTGCCTTACTCAGTTTCTCAGGACATGGGCAGAATAAGAGAGATTTGGGGTCAAAATACCACACAAATGACCTTTAGCTAAACATTTCGGAGTCTATTTTCGACTGAGATCCTATGACCTCAACTTCTGTCTGCATTACTTACAATACTCCAATCTTCCAGGTGCTCCAAGAACAGCTGATTAAGCTCTGTGTAGAGCTCTCTATGCTCTTTGCCATCTCACGTCCTGGTATTTCCCACCTTTCTTCGAAAGAGAACATTTCCAGGGTCTGTCCAACAACTAAATCATTTTTTGCATTCCTTTGTTGTTGCTCTAACTTGTTACTCTGCTGCTGTGACTGGCTGTGACTGGATCCTCTACCCAAAGGTACCGCTGTCAGCTGCATAGGCCACCATGCACACCTGAGGAGCCTCTGTGTCTAAGGAAACTCCTTTTGTACCCTAGAACTGAATTTCCTTGACTCATACCACTGTGGCTGGTAATAATGTACCACAGACCGGGGTTTCTCGCGGGGGGCCCCTTGTTCTGCGGGACGAGGGATTCTGGCCAGGTGGGCACGGGATTCGGCTTTGACAAACA
>NW_022196902.1:10784361-10798672 GCF_008632895.1 Mastomys coucha
TGAAGGTGAGAAAACAATGTCCGAATTTTCTCTTACTAGCTGTAAGAAAATGATATCTTGGTGAGTTCTTAACACGCAAGTACGAAGACATATCTGGGCCACTTCTGAGTTTGGGGTGTCAGACAACAATGCGGAGGCAAGAGGCTGACTTTCCTTGAAGTTTTCGCCTCAAATACCGCCATCACGCAAGTGTGCGTGACAGTAATGGAAAGGCAAAAGGATTTTAATCAAATATTGTTGACAGATGATCCCCAATCACCTCTTCTCAACCAATTTCTAAACTATTTGTAAAATTTATCACACAAAGCTGAATTGGTAATGCAATGTTTAGAACTTCTAGAAACCAGACCTTTAGTTTTAAAATCTGTCTTCTCACTGCACACCAAAAGCAATGCTTGTGGGTGTACACCGGGCACTGATATTATAAGCAACACAGCTAGCTTCCTATGGCCAGAGCTGCAAAGCCTCCTTCTCCCCAGCGAATCCACACTCAGGCAGGCTCAGAGGCCAAGGCCCTCTGCCCAGGTCACCACATGTACCAACAGAACCACAGTCTGGTTCACAGCCTGTCCCAAGCCAATCAGACTTGGACTCTGACAGCTTTCGCTAACATGCTCTTCCCTGTGGCCGCCACAATCACCATGGCATGGCTTGTGGTCTCCCTCACAGCTCTCTGATGAACTGCATCAGAGAAGAATATGCAAGCTACCTCCTACTGGTGTTCTCCTGATTGCTAGCCTGCCCAGAGTCCCTCATTAGCTTTGACCACCCAGCTGGGCCTCAGGACAGTGCCAGCTCCCCTACTGGAGAAATAGAGATTAAATGACCCAGACAGTACAGGCCTTCCTGCTTCTGCCCTTCTACCCTAGGGGCAGACAGAACCCTAGTATGGTAAATTTGTTTTAGTAGAATTTTTCACTCTCCCAGGGCACACGTTCATCTTCCAAGGTCCTTTGTGTGTGCATTCTGTCACACGTTCAATGTCCAGTACAACCATCCCTTTGCTTAACAGTTAAGAAGTCTTGCAGGCAAACTCTAGTCAAACTCAAACAGTACCAACTGAAGCAAAAGGTGGCTACGAATTTGATATCAAAGAACAGTAACTGGGAGGTGAATGGAAAAAGAAATAAAAAAGGAAAGGACATGGCTGCTCCTAGGTATGGTGGAGTAGAAAGTTTATTATAGACAAAAGGGAGAGCAGAGCCAGGGCAGGGGCATCTGGGAGAGTCCAGAGTGGACATGGCCCTGAGCCACGTCAAGACAGGGTGAAAAGGAGAGCCAGTTTAAGAGGCCAGGAGGGTAAATGATGGATGAGAAAGACCAGGTACCCAAAGTGGTTGGAGTACATAAGTAAGGGCAGCTGGGAAAAGAGTACCCTAATCCCTAAGCTAGAGGGTGGGTATGCCAGCCATACCCTGTGACAGGTAGGGACTGAGGGATGCTGGGAGAACGTGTTCTATGTTACCTGCTGAGACCTGTAACCTGACATACACAGCTACAGCTAAAAGCCTGGTGTCTCAACCCTCTGAGCTGACTTAACTATGTCAACAAAGATTGTACATATCTCCATAGGACAGTCCCCTAACTGGAATTCAATACTTATTGGCTCAACACAACCCCCTACCCCCAAATTGTACATCCACCAATCTGGTCTGTTTTTATTTATATCATGAATTGATACATACTGCAAAATCACAAAATCATCACCCTGACTGAATCAGGTCTTTCTTCATAATGGTGACCCCTGCAGCTGACTCCCTTAAACTTTAGTCTGTGGTGTAGCTATTGCCTGCCCTGTTTCCCCCTGCAGTGCGCACAATAACTGTTCCTCCTGTTCTGATCTGAAAGCAGAAGCCATGCTCCACATGCAAGTCCTTTTCCTGTTTCTGCAATGGACAATTAATTATATGACCCAAATGAGTAATTTTAAAACACTATTATAATATACCCCTTTTATTTAAGGATTCATACAGTTTAATCAAGAGAAAAGCAAGGTTATTGCCTTCGGGAGCAAGAGACTGGGATCAAGCTGACCTGAGTCAACACAGCTTGTCTCAGAAACATTTTTTCTGAAAGGCCGAAGACACAGCTGTTCTAGAATTAATATGCCTTCCCAGGGAGAAATCACTTCACACAATTAAAAGATTAATTAAAAACATCCCTTTAATAATAGCGTGTGTTCAATTCTGGTTTGTTGTGACATTTTTGAGAATTCTGGAATTTTGGCTTCTTTATAAAACCCAGAAATATGATAAGGATGTACTTACGTTTTAATCCCAGGTGTGGGGATGTGAGGCGGTTTCTGACTGTCTGCAGCCGCTGACCATGATTTGCCTCGTGCTCTAACTGAAGCATGGTTTTGTCAGCTATAGATTTCAGTGTTGGTGTGACATCTGGAATTCTGGGAACTTTTTGGAGGGCACAAAAATGCCTCGAGAGGCAGGGTGTACAGTCTTTTAGGAAGGTTGATTGTGGTTTGTTAGTAGCTGTAGTCAAAGAAAAAAACAAAAGGAAATGTTGGGAGCCGTTGCTAAAAGCAGAGTAAAAGTTTGCTCCTGTTTCTCTGAAGCAGAGAGAGAGAGAGAGAGAGAGAGAGAGAGAGAGAGAGAGAGAGAGAGAGAGAGAGAGAGAGACAGACAGACAGACAGACAGACAGACAGACAGACTCACTGAGACTGCTGGACTGAATCAAGGTGGGTCAGGGTCTGTTAGCAGATTTCCCAGCCTGCTGAAGTATGGATAAGTACACCTGAGGCTCAGGGTGAGGGCTGAAAGTTCTATAGACCATGTTGGAAGGAACAGGGAGGCACCTCTGGATGAGAACAGATCTGTGTATATTTCAGCAAATTGTTTCAGTCAGCTTGTGGCTTCGCTTTCCACAGTACTGTGGGGTTTAAATGACTATGAAAATATACTTGAGCCTGCTGGTTGCTGCTGCTGCAGTATTAACCAGCAGTCTTCCCAGATCCTTGGGTTTGCATCTTCTTTCTGCCTTTCCTATCTTTAATCCTTGCTTTCCTCCCCTCAGAGATTGTTCTTTGACTTGTGCTGGCGGGTCCAGTACAAGAAAAGAAATTAAATTCAAGGATCTCTTTTTCCTCCATCTTTGTTTCTCTCCTATCTGGTGTTAAGGGGTGAAACAGGATATGGTAGGGAGGGGATTAACAGTAGGGAAAAAGAAGAAACCACAAAGTAGCAAAGACCAGCTACCAGTTAATGCTAAAAGAGGAGCCACTCTAGGATGGAGTTTGCATTCCACATATGCTGTCACCCCGAAGTCTCTTTTAGGTTCAGGTTCCAGGTTATGTTTTGAACACTTGAAATATGGACTGGAGACTGCAAGTCTAGCCACTTAGATAGATAGTTAATTTACACAGCAAACATATTCCCAGGGTCATTTCTTAAGTATACCAGTTCCCTAAAACAGCAGGTTAGTGACAATGTCCTAAGTGGAAGGTCCCAGATGATGAAAAACATGGTTAAAGGAGAAGGTAGAAAGTATAAAAGCTGGTATGGGGAGGTCTTGCACAAGCTGTGCCTTATGCTATGTTAGCTTCTTAAGAAGAATACCATCTTGTATACTACTTACATAGGGGAAATCGAAGGAAATGGGAGACTTCTATCAAGTCAGCAGAAACATATCAAGAAACTATGAAGTTAGCAGAAACATCATAGAATGACACACACTCAGAAGTCTAATCAAGCAGTGCCCCACAAGGGGAACTCAATGAATCTCAAAATCATTACTGACCAAGCCTACAGTGGCCTTCGGACTGATAACTGCAGCCCCAATATGGTGGGAAGAGCTGTGTTCTCAGAATTTGATGCAAGCCTTCCCAAAGGCCCTGGCCCGAGACCATCACCAGCTCTCCCAAGTTCTCCCTGCTGTTTTATCTCTAGACCTCAGGGCCTTAGTGAAAGCTCCCTAGGCCTAGACTCCAGACTGTTACTGGCTCTGCCAAGCACGTTCTGGGTTTCAGCAGGAGCTATGCTATTCTCCATATATGGGACCTCAGGGAAAGGCTTGCATCATCAGGCCAGTATTCGACACAACAGTGGGTTTTTGTTTTGTTTTGTTTTTGTTTTTACTTTTTCAAATGGTTGCCACCAAGTGTCACCTTGCCCATGTGGCAGAACTATGCTTTTCTAAAGAACAAAACTGAATCTTTAATGGCACACCGGGCCTTAATGTTGATTGTGATCCTGTAATGCCCCACTGAGCAGCTTGTTTGAAGCCTGCTCTTTGATATGAGGATGGGCCTAGTGGCTGGTTGTAAATCAGGGTTGTTTACCATTTATGGTTTGGAGCCATATTTCTGGAAAATCCTGTTGAACAAACATGTGTATCCTTGCATTCTAATCTCTAAAGGCCTGGTTAATAAACAAACTACTTATCTGTGGGGTGTTTTACGGGCAGTTCTCCTTCTGCTAATTTCTACTTGGTGTCACGAGCTCCTAAGCACTAGTGAATCCTTTACATCATCAACTCTTTTACATCAGACTTGATATTGGATTGCCCAACACATGAGATGCCTATTACAACCTCCACAAAATTAACTCCAAACGGATGCTACACATTAAGGTTAAATGCTAAGAGCAGAACTTGTAAAAACTAGGACTCTCCCAGTTAGCCATCCTGCCAAGGATGTTTCTACATATAAGCCACTGTTCCAAATGCTCTGCTCAGATGCAGCCCCCAAAGTGAAGTTATTCAACAGCTACCTGGATCTAGCGAGTGACTAGGGCCACATGGGACTTCAACAGGTGGCTGCATCTGGTCGCTGGTTCCCACCCAGTCCCGGAGAAAAACTCACCGCATCCGCTCCTGTTGCTCAGGCCCCTGCTCCTCCCGGTTGTTGGCAGTGCCCCAGTGCTCACCAAGTCGCAGCTTCGGAGCTTGTCTGACAGCGCGCTTCACAGCATCCCGGACCATCCAAGCCAGCTCAGCTACTAAGCGGAACCCGCCAAACTGCGTCCAGAAGAACTCTCTTCCTCTTCCGACTAGCAGGTTCGCCTGAAGGCTCTGATTGGCCAGTGAGTCTTGAGTGCCTTGAGCACCTCTCTTAGGGTTAAGTGTAGATAGATGTTCTAAGCACAGGCTTTCAGTCCAGAGCCAGACCTGCAGGGATTTGCACTTCTGCCTGTCCTCCAATAGCCTACCCTTCTTTTGGGTTTGTTGTGAGATGATTAATTTTTTTTTTTTTTTTTTTGTGTAGATAGATACTCTTGTGTTGGAGTTTTCCTTCTAGAATCCTCTGTAGGGCTGGCTGGATAGATATTGTTTAAATTTGGTATTGTCATGGATTATCCTGGTTTCCCCATCTATATGATGATGAAAGTTTTTCTGGGTATAGTATCTTGGGCTGTCATTTGTGTTTTCTTAAGTTCTGAATGACATCTGTCCAGGATCTTCTGGCTTTTTGAGTGTCTGTTGAGAAGTCTGGTGTAGTTCTGATAGGTCTGTGTTCATGTTACTTGACCTTTTTCCCTTTCTGCTTTTAATATTCTTTCTTTGTTCTGTTCATTTAGTCTTTTGATTATTATGTGACAAGAAGAATTTCTTTTCTGGTCTCATCTATTTGGTGTTCCATAAGCTTCTTGTACATTTGTGGGTATCTTTTTCTTTAGATTAGGAAAGTTTTCTTTTATGATTTTTTTTGAAGATGCTTTATGGCCCTTTGAGCTGGGATTCTTTATTCTCTTCTACTTCTATTTTTCATAGGTTTGGTGTTTTCATTGTGTCCTGAATTTCCTGGATGTTTTGGGTTAGCTTTTTATGCTTTGTATTTTCTTTGAGTGTTGTGTCAATATCTTCTATGCCTGAAATTTTTCTATCTCTTGTATTTTGTTGGTGATGCTTGCATTTGTGACTCCTGATCTCTTTCCTAGGTTTTTCATTTCCAGAGTTGCCTCCATTTGTGATTTCTTTATTCTTTCTACTTCCATTTTTATGTCTTTGACTGCTTTGTTAAATTCCTTTACCTGTTTGATTGTCCCTATATTTTAAAAAGGGATTTGTTTTCTCTTTAAGGGCTTCTACCTGCTTGTCATTGTCTTCCTGTATTTCTTTAAGTGAGACCATTTATTTATATCCTCCTTAAATGTCTTTATTATCTGCATGAGATGGAATCTTAGGCCAGCGTAGTACTTTTCAGATGTGTTAGGATATCCTGGTCTTGCTATGGTGGAAAAACTGGGTTCTTATGGTGCCAAAATACATTTCTTTTGTTGCTTATGTTCTTGCACTTGCCTCTTGCCATCTGGTATCTCTGATGTTAACTGGTCTGGGTGTCTCTGTCTGGAGCCTGCCTCTTTGAAGGCAAGTAGAGCTCTGTGACCTGGGTTAGAACCGGTCTTCTGGGAGGCAGGCAGTGCTGTCTCTTGTGGTTGGTGGAATGTGGAGGGGTACTGTGTCTCTGGTTAGGGCAGTTGTCCTGTGACTTGTGTCCCTGGTTATGGCAGATCTCCTGGGAGACCTGCATACTGTGGGGAGACAGAGGGGCAGACACACCGATCTGCCCAGTACTGTGGGGAGACAGGGGCAGACACACCGATCTGCCCACTGGAGGTGCAGATGGAACGGCTTTGTGTTACTTCTTATTGAATTTATGATTTGAATGTATGTTTGAACTTGTTTTAAACTTTTGATGCTTGTAATATCATGTAATTTTATATCCTGAGAAAGTATAAGAACAGAGAACAATGACAACAGTCAGTTAGGTCTTAAGATCAATAGAAAGTTAGTTCCCCCTTCTCTCTCTCTTAGAAATAAAGATCAGGGTCTCTTTCAAAAGTGATTGTCTCTTTCTCTGAATTTTCTCTAGCTGACAGGGAGTTAATAAACTGGGGTGGGAAGGACCTGCAGGGTGGGGAAGGGAGAAGAAAGAGCCTCTTTACTTAATTACTGCTCCCCCCATTCCATTGCTGTTAAGGAAGGGGGTGTTAATCACCCAAGGTAGCAGGTTTTAACCACAGAATAAACAAGTAAGTGTTCAGTGTTTTAGAAGCCATCAGCTTCAGCATCTAGCATAGTTAGAGAGTTAAGAGGCCTGTAGCTGTCCAGGACATGGACAAACTGAAAGGGGAAGGGAGGGGAGTGCTGGAAATTAAAAAGGAGGGGGTGCAAGAGAAGGATGAAGCTGTAAGACTCTATCGAGCCTTAGCTTACAAGGGACCCCGAGTGAACCACGTGGAGCCAGCATCGATGCAAAAAGCAAGAGGAATTTATTGTTCCAGTGCACTGGGGTCATCCCAGATCTGAAGGAGAGGTGTTGACATCGCACAGCACATTTAGTGAGCTTTTATACAGTTTTCAGGGCAGCAGCCATTAGGCACAATGTGATTGGCAGAACAGTGTGATTTTTTTTTAAACTGATTGGTCTTTAGGGAATGAGGTGGCAAGGACTTCCCTTGTCTGAAGGCCAGCAAAGGTCCATCCTGCGGAATGTGTCCCCACCCGCAGCAGGTCGGCTCCCACCCTGTGGTCTGAGGAATGTTAATTAGCCTCTCCCCTCCAGAGGGGCAAGTGTTCCATGACCTTCCTAAAGTTCCTGAGCTGACCTTTTCAAAGCCAAAACAATGTTTCTGATCAAGGCTCAAAGTATAATACTTAACCCTGTTTTATATAGGGAGAGTCCACAGACATATCCTTTGTTTCAGCTAGATTTTGTTGCAGAGCAAGCTCTGAAAGGCAGTCTACTCCTGTTGGAAATTGCAAATAGACCTGAGGTCATGGAACCAACCTGGCAAGTACTCAAGGTCTGTTTATCCTGCTCTAAGCCGGGGGAAGGGTACAGAGGCCAGAGATCGCTCTAAGCTGGGGGAAGGGTACAGAAGCCGGAGATTGCTCTAAGCCAGGGGAAGGGTACAGAGGCCGGAGATCACCAGTCTTTTGGTCTGTGTCCAATGCTCTGTCCTGCTTCAGCACCCATTCTTCCAAGGCCCTGCAGGCTCCTTCCACAACCTAATTGTGTAAAATGGTGGAAAGCTCACTTGCCTACTGCAGTTCCTCCTGCATGGTGTCAGCCATAAATAGATATGAGCTTTGGCATGGGGACTGACTATAAAACTAGCACAAACCTGTCATAATCCTTAGGATGATTATAGATGAGACCACCATGATGTTCTGAGGTAGTATATGACTGTAATTCACAAGGAATTGGAGGTGTCTTTTTGCTGGTTAGCCAAATCAAAAGAGGAAATGGGCCTTGGCAGAGAGTGGATGAAAAGTGTCTTTGACAGAAGCTAGCACAATGGATGCTGAAACCCTGGGTAAACCAACATGTCTGGATTATCTCTCCCAAATGGGATCATGCCTTGTGGGTGGGATTTAAACTGTTGCTCAAATGGTTTTTGAGTATGCTTAGATTAGGTTAGTTCTCAACCTTCCTGATGCTGCTTTAACATAGTTCCTCATGTTGCTGTGACTCCCAACCATGAAGTTATTTTGTTGCAACTTCATAACTGTAATTTTACTATTGTTATTAATTACAATATAAACATCTGATATGCAGGATATCTGATCTGATATGAGGTCCCTGTGAAAGTTTCCTTTGACACACCCCCACCAAAGGGATCAAGAATCACAAAAATAATAACTTCTTTTATCAAAGACGAAGTGAAACTAAATACTTAGATTCTTTGCATAAGCATATCACAAGCAGAAGGATGGTACTGGTAATGGCACAGTCATTGTGATTCGCAGAGGGTAATACAACAGGTTACATAAACACAGGCTCCATTTTTTTTTTTTTTGTAGCATTTGTGTGTCTTTTTTCTCTTTCTTGTTTTCTATGATGAGAACCTGGTGATTCCTAGGGTTATCCTTTTATAGTGTCCTCAAACAGTCTTTGACACAGTTCATTTTAAGATCATGAGAAGTGGCTACCTTTTTCTTTTCAGTGTTAAAATAACAACAACAACAACAATAATTTTGTGTATGAAAAAGGAAAAGAAATAACTTAGTTTTTAAAGTCAGTAAACTATACTATCTATGGGAATTTGATAATCTTATTCTTTTTTTAAAGATTTATTTATTTATTTTATGTATATGAGTATACTGTAGCTATTATACTGATGGTTGGGAGCCATCTGGTTGCTGGGAATTTGAATTCAGGATCTCTGCTCACTCAGGTAGGCCTAGCTTGCTGCTCTAAAGATTTATTTACTCTTATATCTAAGTACACTATAGCTGTCTTCAGACGCACCAGAAGAGGGCATCTGATCTCATTATGGATGGCTGTGAGCCACCATGTGGCTGCTGGGATTTGAATTCAGGACCCTTGGAAGAGCCGTCAGTGCTCTTAACTGCTGAGCCATCTCTTCAGCCTTGATATCTTATTCTTAATGACTTATAAAATTGTTAATTTGATAACTCATGATAAAAATGAAAGTGTGCTGTTGACATTCAGGACTTCACTCTGGTTTTCCTCTGATCCTCATAAAAATAGTGGTATATATTTCTACAAATTTCTTTTCTAGGTAGGATGATTAGTGGATATAGTGGGTGATTACTGGTAGGATTATATCTATTTGATAAGATTTAATGTAAAAGATACTTTTTTTTTTTTTCCCCGACAGGGTTTCTCTGTGTAGTCCTGGCTGTCCTGGAACTCACTCTGTAGACCAGGTTGGCCTCGAACTCAGAAATCCGCCTGCCTCTGCCTCCCAAGTGCTGGGATTAAAGGCGTGCGCCACCACCGCCCGGCTAAAAGATACTTTTCTAGAGGTATAAAATGTCAGAGAAAAGATATCTAGTTCTTTGAGCAGAGTCTTGTAAACATAGACTATTTATACAAAGCAATATATTACATGAAGAAAATTGCTTCCCACATCAGATTTTTGATGCATTTGAATCTTTATTCTACAACACAAGCGACATAAATACATTATCTTTTAAAATATTTTCTCTTTAGAATTTGTTTTTCACTTCAGATAAAATATACACAAAATACACTTGCAAGCTTGCTTACAGAGACCCAGAAAACAGTGAACTGACAGATTATATCAAACCAGTTATATTAACATTTGAAGGAGAATGGTTTTTAGGACTTTGTAAATGTAAATGTGGTTAAATAAGTCAGAACAAAAAATGATACTTTCTTAACAAGGCTTTTGGAGTAAACAAAATAATTCAAGGCTCCTGGTGAATTAGTTGCAAGGATGAATTTTCCATCTTATAGGTAAAATGGTAAGTCTACTCATTCATTATGGCTATACTTAGCTTCATTTATTTATACTTTTTTAATGAAAATAAATTCATTCTTTGGTATAATACAAGAATGGGTAAAAGGATCTCCACTTATTGGCCTTATATCAAATGGAGATGGGACTAGGGGAAAATATAAGAACTAAATTTGTTTATTCCTTTTAGAAAATCATTGCAAAATAGAAGTCTTTTGGCATGGGTAGGCGAATAAACATTGAGTTTTAGCTCCCTCCTTATCCCCAACACCCCCTCACAAACCACCCCCAAACTTCCAAGAATGGAAAGTAACCTTTCCCTCTAGGTCCCTTTTCCTACCCTATCAGGCCACACTGTATGTTCTAGCCTACTGGGTCTCAGTGGACCCAAATACCCAAATCATTCATCTTTGACTAAAGTAGCTATATAACAAGAAACTGATTGCTATCATACTGATTTCAAAATGAATCAGAGGAAAGAACTGCACAGGAAAAGTGGCCGAGGGTGAACACAGACCTGAGGAGAGCAGGGATGGCCCTGGAAGCCTGGCTTGTCAAGGCTGTAAGCCTCCTTAAGTCCAACTGAAAACCTAGAGTGGCTTTCAGGCCCTTCCTCTTCCTTTTTGGCAAGTTATTGAAACAGTTTGGAAAAGTTATTTGTAGAGATTGAGTTTTAAAACGTAACTGAAATCAGAATTAAACAAACTATACACATAATTTTAAATTGTTATGGAAAACAAAAAGGAAATATCCTCAATTATGTTCAATCACAAAGTCAAAGACTTGAATCCTTAACACTTTGTTGATAATGCTTTCACTAACAGAAGTAACTAGAATGATTACTTTCTATTCAAACAATAGCCCAATTTAAACTATTTCAAAAATATTTATTAAACAAACATATTTAGATAAACTTTATCAGGTCAATAAGAATTACATAGAATTGAAACAATTTATAAATGGGTGATATTTAGAGTACTTATTTTTCTCTTAAATCATTCCTTGTATGCTCCACTGTTTTTCATTCATGTGTATTTACTTATTTATTTTTGAGATAGAATCTCACTCTGCTGTACAGGCAAAGCTCAAACTTATGATCCTTCTGCCTCAGTCTCCTTAGTAGATGGACTTACATTAATGAAACTTGTTTTATTTGGGTGTTGAATTTAATAAAAACACAGATTATCAATTCCTCCTTTTCCTATTATATGGCCCTTAATTTTCAATCAAAAATGAATTTCTAAGGCTAATTAACTGAGCAAAGAGCTAAAATATTAACTAAGGCCCCAACTGTATTAGGGTTAATTTCACTAAATTCTCAAAGCTCATAAGTTGACTTTCCTATATATCCCATCACATGGAATAATAACTAATCTTCACTGTACAGATATCCTTATAAACACAATGTTTACTAAAAAGTCAAGACAGGTATACCTACTGCTCAAAAGGAATTGTTTCATTTTGATATTTTCCACAAAGCCATTTAGAAGACGCTTGACAGATAAATGTGAAAGTAAAGTCCTAATTTATACCACACAGTTAAGTGAAAGATGAGGTTACCATTAGAAGTGTCATAGCATTTCAGAACGCTTATATGTTAATAACCAATCCGAGACATAAAGTGACTGGCAAGCAAGCAACTACTCAGAAACCTCTGAAAGCCAGGAGCCAGGCTGTAATACGGAAATACCTCATTAAAATT
The DNA here is from genome assembly GCF_008632895.1 of Mastomys coucha. Taxonomy (NCBI): domain Eukaryota; kingdom Metazoa; phylum Chordata; class Mammalia; order Rodentia; family Muridae; genus Mastomys; species Mastomys coucha. The sequence goes on from NW_022196902.1 coordinate 10,796,246, forward strand.
ATATAGAAAGGAATGCAAATACCATATAAGTTTAAAATCACCTTCGGTACAAGTCAAAGGGTCAACAGGATACAAACAATCATTAATAGCATTAATGTTTATAAATACAAAGATGAGCTTATAGCTATCTCACTGTTCATAGAAGGTATACATTCATTGTCTTCTACTGTGTAAGAACCAAGTATTGGTACAATAAAACTGGGAAGGGTGAACTGGAATGTTGTAAGTAATCTAATCCCATGCTGTCTGCCCATGGGTCAGTTCAGGTTAGCGCTTGATAAGTCAGGCTGCTCTCAAAGTAAATGATTTCTAGCCTTTGGTTCCCAGAGTAGCAGCAGTGGCTTCATCTGGGAGCTTGCTAGAAATGCAAATTGCTAAATGTATAGAATCAGAAACCTAGGCATTTGTGGTTTGGAACCCTTAGGTGAATTCAGATGCATGCTGAAGTTTGAGAACCACTATTCTTCAGACAAATGAAACTAAAAACCCCTAGCTCAACCACCATTGTGAAGACAGCAACTCCCATGCAAACAGTTCTTGAGATTCGAAGGACCTCAACTGGATGGGACCTTGACTGTTGAGGTCAGCCAGTCTCTTCCTCCCTGCATGATGAGGCAAAGATATAGTGGAAGGTTTTGTCCTTGCTACTAATGTCATAGTGGATTTTTGCTTTTATTAATAAGTAGTGTCATGTTTATAAGGAAGCAAAGCATTATTCTCAACTTAGTTTCCCCTGAATAATCTTGGGTATACACGACATTTTTCTTTTTTGTCTGCTTTTCCTAAAGTAATCTGTTTATATTTTGAACATTTAAATGGTGTTTCTACTCCATAATGTTACAAACACTATAAGATAGCCAGAGAAACAGGATTTCTTAAAACAAACTTTTTTTCTAGAGTTCTCTATGAATAAGGGGGGCACTTTTTTTCCCAAGAGACTATAATTATAGATCAAGCTGTTTACCAGTTTTATAAATCATTCCCAAGATCAAGCTCATATTTTCAATAAAAATGTTCTTTTACTATTCTAAGGCCACACTGACTCTTTCTGGGTTCCCAGACACATTTGTGTCCTTAAGTTACTGCAGGTCTCTGAACTCTCTGATTCTTTCCTCCCCTAGGGAAGCAGGTAGAAGTGTTGGGGAAAGCACATGGTCCTATACACACTGTGCTACCTGGAACTTCAGTGGACCTTGTACAAACTGCTGTCTCCTTTCAGAGGACTTGTACATGTGGGAGGAGGGCTGTTTCTGGATATCTGCAAGCTTTGATGGTGACCTGGATAGGCCTGGCATTTACTAGAAAAGCTGGCTGCGGGGCACTTTGCTAGCTAAATGATTTGTGAAAAGTTCACAAATTACACATGCCCCTGTACATGCAGGCCACCCGCCATATTTCTATGCTTTTTTATAGTCAGCCAGGCATGTTTCTCTCTAATGTTACTATATTTTTTTTAATGTAACACTAAATGTTTTACTTGGGATTAAGGCATAAATATTGATATCCTTTATGTTTCCATTATAAATACATTACTTTTAAGTCGTGCCTTTAAAATCCACATAATATTCCAGACAGACCTATAAGGCATATATTTTAATTTTAACCATCTAAGGAAGGCCTTAAAACTTTCCCATTCTCTCTGCAGCTTGCTCAGTGCCGACAGACCAACATTTGAGGAAGCATGTGGTCTTTCAACTCAGGGATATTTCTCTGCAAGCAAGTTTGCCCTTTATTTGTTATCTTGGACAAATTTATGAACCTCTCTTGGGTCTGTGAACTTAACTAGAAAAAGCCAAGAACGTTTTATAAAGTCACTATAAGAAGACCCCTGCTCAGTGGCATCCAGTGTCACCAGCTTTAAACAAAGGTCTCCCTTCTAAACAGAAGTTGGTGGGACTGATAACACATTTTAATTTTTATTCTATGAATACTTGTCTGCCTTTATGCCTGCATGCCATGTGTGTGGCTGGTGCCCTCAGAGATCAGACAAAGGCATCATATCCCCTGACAGTGGGATCAGAGATGGTTATGAGACACCATGTGAATACTGAGAACCAAACCTGAGTCTTCTGTAAGAGCAGCCAGTGCTCCTAACCCCAGAGCCATCTCTCTAGTCATAGATTTTCTATTTAAAAAAGGAACCTTTCGCTGGGCAGTGGTGGCGCACTCCTTTAATCCCAGCACTTGGGAGGCAGAGGCAGGCAGATTTCTGAGTTCAAGGCCAGCCTGGTCTACAGCCAGGGCTACACAGAGAAACCCTGTCTCAACCCCCCCCCCCACACACACAAAAGAACCTTTCCTATGTAAGAAGTTCTGTTCTCTATTTGGGGAGATTATGAATCTCTATTGAGATACTCTGGTACCTTCCTATAGCTAAGGCTATTGGCTTCTGTCTATTAACTGTAGAAGTTTTTTTTTTTTTTTTTT
>NW_022196902.1:10798682-10824001 GCF_008632895.1 Mastomys coucha
AGAAGCCTGTGTTGCTCATCATACCAGGAATTTAAGTTAACAGTACTTTGGACATTCATGTTTGTGTTTTTGAGACAGGGTTTACACTATAGCCCAGGCTGTCCAGGAGGTCACCCTTGTTTCCTTATTCTCTTCTGTGCTGTGACTATAGGCATATATCTGGCTTGATTTAAAATACTGTTATCTGATCTGTAATGTCTGTTAGCATTTTTCAAGGTCCTTATGGTTAGTGATTAAATAATCAAAAATGATAAAATGTGTTCTAATTTTGCCTTCATGTAGAAATATGGGGCTATCCTAAAGGGAAGAAGGAAAGAGAGTATGTAGAGGGAGCCTTAAATCTTTAAGCTAACTGAGGGCAGTAGGAGCTAAGGGAGGATCTGAACAATTTATGAGCCTTTCACTATTAAAACTGAAACCGTATTCTACAAGATTTCATGTAGCCCAGGCTGGCTTCAAATTCCCTGTGTAACTTAAAATGCCCTTGAATTTCCATTTTCCTGCTTTTACCTTCTGAGTACTAGGATTATGGGTATACACCATGCTGGGATAATACATATGTATCATCATGCCTGGTTTATGTGGTACTGTGTTGCCTGTTTCATGATGTATACTTTTCGAAGAAAAGAAAAAATTTTAACCTTAAGCAATATACTTTTGGTAAACACATGTAACTAAAAGCAACACATAAAACCCCGTTCTGCTTACTTCTGGACATAACTGTACATTCTGCTAATGACTGTTTTAAAGTTCAAAAGCCCACCTTGACCTTGATCTTCAGTCTAAGTGACTAAGGGGAAAACCACTGGGTCCATTCAGAGACTGTAAGGAGTGAAAGAAGAGAGCGGTAAAGGCAGAGACTAGACACTGAACGGGGCTGACTGGGCGAGGGAAGGAGAGACTAGACACTGAACGGGGCTGCCTGGGCGAGGGAAGGGGCCTTTGTTCACCCAAGTCTCCTAATTGCTTGTTATTCCTCTTACCTAGAGAACAGTGCACTTACACACTGAGCCTCACTGGCTATGACTTTGCATTGAGTATCCATTTGAAACTACAAATACCGCCCCCTCTGGTTAACTCTGAAGGATGCAGTGTTCTTTTCTGGAGAGGGTTTGGAGGAGGTTTAAGAACAAAGTGGGACTTGGAATGGATTCATAAAGGATTGATGGGAGGATATGCCAATATTTACAACATTGCAGGTAAGGAGTTGGGTACATCTCACTCTTTTACTCTTAAGACCCACAATTAGGATGTTAGAGAACACTTTCACAAACTAGTCTTGTATGCTTGTAGTAGCTGGTCTGTGGGAAAATGGGGTCTCAATTCAGAACAAGTGACTAACATACTTCTGGTGCATTTGTACAAGGAAACTGGCTTTTCTACTTTATGCAGAGCCACATTTTGTGACATTCTGTAATCTGGGTCACCAAAGCGCCTTTTCTAGTAAACAGAGGTACTTCCTGGCTGACCAAGAAGAGGTTTTTCAAAGAATCTACAAAAGCAAATGATTAGGGCATACTTCTTGGTTTACTCAACAAAAGAATAAAATAGTTAAGTCTCAACTGCATTTACAAGGTCCATAAAATCTAAAGTTGAAGGTAAAATAACTCATTGTATATTCAAAGAGTTAAGAGATGAGGATACAGCTCAATAGTGTGGAACATCTGTGTTGTTTGCACAGAGTCTTGGTTTGATTCCCAACATTAGTAAATAGAGAAACTAAAACATGTTTAGGTCAGTTTTTAAACTTATTACCCAAGTAGATTCACTGTCTAAAGGCAAAGATTGCTTTGTGGGATTAGGAAAATGTCCTCTAGACTCTGATTTGTTTAGGTGATATGATGAATAATGGGAATTTTTTTTTTGACTTTCCAGATAAGCCAAAGAACCTTGCTCTGACCTTGTAGATATCTATGTAGTTCTCATGGAGGGCAACATTTATGAATATTATCACTGGATAAAGTTCAATCCCTATTAAATCCTTCAATTTTTAAGAGTGGAGGTTTCATTTTTAGAGGATGATGCATGAATATACTTTTAGGCACTAGCTAAATGACATGAACGCTTCAGTAACTAATCCTATACTATAGAGTGTAAGTGGGCTTGTCTAAAAAGCTTTAGTCATTATTATAATGTAAAAAGTATAAAATATATTGTGGTGAGGACTCTGGGGAGCTCAGTGGTTCCTAAGAATGTATAAGCCTCAGGCTCAATTATTAACCCCGATAGACATGATTCTATATTTCAAATTCATTTTCTAATAATACTTAGAAAAAGAAATCTCCAGGTAAAATATTAGATTGAAAAACATGAGTTAAAAGAGAGTAAATTTACTAGAGAGAAGTGTTTTATATAGAAAAAAATTAGTTTTCTAAATTCAGTGTCCCTTTCCCATTCAGTCTAATGTGTGTATAAGTGACATCATCATTTCACAACTGTATCATAGTTGAAGATTTACAATGATTCTATCACAGCCCCAGCCCACCCCTTCCAGCTGTTTTCCCATCCCACAGTTCTTGCCCCTCCCCTGAGAAGTACGCTCACCAGATGGAGGACTCCGAGTTCCTTTCCTCCAAAAACTACTGATATAAAATCAATCTTAATCTTTCTTAAAACTGAGTGTCATACATTATTGTTCAGATAATCGTGGGGCATAGAAATATCTGTGGAACAAAGACTAAGGCACCAATTTTCTTTCTTTTCTTTGTCTGCCTTGGGAACAGAAGCAAAGACTCATGGGACACAGAGTAGTCAGTATCAAGTCTTGTGACAATGTACACCACTGGGTGCTTCATGTCAATGCCACAGACTTGAAATCATGCTTGGAAAGAATTTCCTTCCTTTAAAAACAGAGACATAAAGGCACAATAGTACCTTACCTGGGGAACTTGTGAATATTAACATAAAAATCTAAAAACCTTAAGAATAATGTTGAAATGTTCCTGAATAAATTTTAGAAGTAATTTCTTTTTTGATTAGAACACTGAAAAACAAAACAAAACCAAACACACAATAAAAATAAACTTCTGCAGTTTTCTTCCCAACCAAACTATAATCAGATTATAAGTTTTGCTGATTAATTTTGTCTGGTGCCAGATATATGACTTCATATCAGTTGGACTTACCAGCAAATGTTTTCTTAAGGACTTAGTTTGAAAAGGATGACTCAAAATGGATCAGGCTAGGGCTTCCAAAGGAAAGTGTTGAAAATAACCCATGTGGGTATAATACTTCAAGCAAATGCACTTGGAAATTAAATTTAGAAATGTATCAAGTAATGTAGACTCTTCTGTAATAATATTCAAGGCCAGAGATCACTACGTTACTTGTATCCTATGTTGACATCCAGACTAACCCAAGGTTGACTAATTAAGGAGAGCTTAGAGATAGCTTTGTTACTATGTTTCTGAGAACTAGTTTCTTAGAGGCCTGGTTTGAGAGGGATGGTGGTTGAGAAAATGCAATTGGCTGGATGGACAGGCAGACGCTGTAGGCATTTCCTCTAAATGATGATGTCATAGACACGGCCCACTCTTCCCAGCCATTCCCTCACAGCTTGACGGACTCTGATGTCGGTCACGTGACAGGTCAGCTGGCTGATGCATGGGAACACAGCCGGCTGGAGAGCCGTGAAGGTCTGGTCTGGAAGGATCTGAATCTGATTGAGAACAGTCAGCACCATGTTGGTCCACGCCTATGAGAAAGGATGCAAGAGAATTACTGGCTATCTCATGACTTTGCACGGCAGTGCAAATGCCCTATGAGTTATGGGTTATTTTTTGTTTGTTTTTAAAAATCAAGATTAGTCAGGATTTAGCTCTAAAAATTAAAGAACTTTAATAATAAAGTAGTTTTTATTTCACATATTGGAGGATGGGCAGAGAATCATCTAACAAGAGCAAATGTCTACAGAGCATTTGAGAGTTCAGTCAGCTGTCTTCTAACACCTGGATCACTTGGGCTAATTCTTCCTTAATTTAGAAGAAGATGTAAAATCATTAAAAGCCCAACACATGATAAATAAGTTAAGATATGGGATTAATAATGAAACTTATCTGCTAAGGAATAAATATCTATCTCACAGTTACTGAATAGTTAAAAAAGTTTTTCAGTCCAAATCAGGACGCCACTCATAGCGGAGGGCTTGCCTAGCATGCAGGGGCCCTTGGGTTTAATCTTAGTACTGAAGAAACTAGTTTAGTACAACTTATACAGATTCTGTCTTATCTAGTTTACTTCTATGTAGATGTTTCAAAGGAAAAGTCTTGCAAGAGGCATACTAATTTCAGATGTATGTACCTGCGTGTATGTTCAAGAGGCATACTAATTTCAGATGTATGCACCTGCGTGTATGTTCAAGAGGCATACTAATTTCAGATGTATGTACCTGCGTGTATGTTCCTAGGGGCGTAGGATCCGCTATCTTTGATGTACTGCTCCTGTAGCAAGATTCTACAGTAAAGGACTTTATCTAGAATCTTCCTAGTTCTTTGTTTCCATGTTTCCTTATACTGAATAAACACTGTCAACGCTGTTTTCCCCTCAAACTCATTTTAACAGGCTTTATATGTGCTCAGCATGGTTAAAAATAATTCATTGTTTTAATTCAGTTGCATTGCTCTGGCTTTTCCCTTTATAACCTGCTTAAGAACATACTCAGCGCCATATTGGAGCAACAAAAGGAGGACTCAATGCAGCTAAAGCCCACCGATTTTATAAGCCTTAGCATCTTGGGTTTTTTTTTTTTATACAAGTGGCTTTCTTCTTCTCAATAATAGGTCACAACATAGAAAAATGGTTTTTAAAATGATCTGAGAAGAAAATTTGTTTCCTAGGTAGAGGCCATGGCCCCAGCCATTCTTCTGATTTGGAGGTATGATTTATATAATCTGCTATGTGTCAGGTCTCTCTATCCTCTGTCTCATATACCCTGAGCTGTCCACAGCATGTAGCTCAAAGGTAGCCAAAAGCAACCTTGAACTTAAGATCTCTCTGTCTTCACTTCCTATGTGCTGGAATTGCAGATTTACAATACTTAGTTCGGAGCATTGCTGACAGATGTGCCCAAGGCTTCCTACCTTGAGTGCAGTGGCAAGCACTCAAGCACTCAGCCATGTGAATTCGATCCTCAGCTTCCCTTGGTTTCCATCACATCTTTAGGGATGCAGACTCTGCAAGGGGGACACTTTTGTCATCTGCAACCCGGAAAATGGCTAGCAGGAACTCACCTGGATCTGTGCCTCTGCATCTCGCACAGAGACACTCAGGGAGCTTCCTGTGGAGCCTGAACGGGGTCTCTTCTCCTGCCGCAGCAGCTCTGGGCCTGCGCTGAAGGAATGGCGCATCTGCCCTTGGTCTATGAGATGCTGTGGCCGCTGAAGCAGCGGGGAGTCAGGACCCCGGGGCCCCAGGGGCTCCCCTTTCTTATCCACCTTGACTTCCTTGGGGAAGGGGGGCAGGTTGTGTGGCTGCCTCCTCTTCTTGTACTCAGTCATCAGCTTTGAGATGGTCTTGTCAGCGGCCATTGTGCAAATCTTGTTTCCCGCACTCTCCCACCACTCTTTTTTGCGGCCAGGATCCTTCTTCTCTGTTTTGGGGCTGGGAGGCAGCATCAGCACGTCCCCACTGCCGACCCTCAGACTCAGAGGTTCATTTATGTGCTCCCTGCGGTCATCTTCGGAGGGTGTGTTTTTCCCGGAGAAGCCACCTGTTGATGGGGTGGATGATTCAGACTGGAAGGAGGGGAGAATGAAGAACGGGTCACTCTTGAAGGTGAGTGGCTCCTCCAAGCTGCTCTCCAGGTCTAGGTGCATCTGGATGTAGTGGTTACAGAGTTCCATGCACAGCTTGTGCAGCCTCTTGACCAGCCACACCCAGTCTGCATTGCTTACTGGCTGCACACTGAGCGAAGGCAGGCGTGCCCTCCACTGCCTTTTCTCCTTGCCTCGTGGGGGGCTCACCTGAGCTGTCTCCTCAAAGATGTCTTCATCCTCTGATGAGCACTGCTGGGAGGAATCTGAGCTTCGCTCCTCCTCTTCGAACAACACTTTCTTAACTTGCTCGGCTGTGATGGCTTCTTGGTTGGTGAGAACCGCGCAAACCAGGGCATGAAAGTAAATGTTAAAGCTCATGGCAGACTGGCGGTAGAGGTTGGCTGCTCCTCCAATGCCAGACACTTTCTTCAGCAGGCATTTCAGCCCTGGGCTGGTGTCAAATTCCCGGGCAGTCCTATAGGAGTCCAGCAGCAGGTCAAATATCACAGCCAGGTTCTGCATGGAAATGTATCTGAGGAAGCCGGCCAGCTTGGTGTCTGGCACTTGGACAGTCTTCTCCTCTCCCGGAGAGGGGCCTTTGACAAACTCTTCCAGCAGAATGTCATACAGGTTCTGGAGCAGTACTTGGTGAGAGAGCAAGCTAACCACAATCTCCCTGAAAGAAACGCTTCAGAAGCAAAGACAGGAGCTGGTTAGTGGCTTTCTGCCTTTTTGATTCTTTCACAGCAAGACAAGCATGGTCCATTTCAGAACACGTGAAGCTCCAAACTAAATCTGTGCTCCAAAATTTTGAATTACTTATGTGTGTTGAGGTCATAGGACAACTTGTGGGTTTCAGTTCTCCACTTCCACAATGTTGAGTGTACAGGGATGACTTAAGTCATCAAACCTTTACCCCCTGAGCCATCTTGCTTGCACTTTAATATCTAATTTTAAAAGGGGGAAACTTCTATTTTAATCATGGCTAATAGAATTTCTGGCTCTTTTTAAAATCCAAGAGCTGTAGACTGTAAGAAGATGCTGAGTTATCAAGCCATAGGAGATAAAAACAACATTTAATAAAAAATAGGTATAATTATATGACAGGATATCCTAATCTATCCAACCTTTTATCCTGTTTCCTGTGCGTGTGTGCGTGCACACACACACACACACACACACACTGTCTTTTAACTATCCAATTCAATGGTTCTAAGTGTAGTTACTATGCTGATAGAAACATCACTGTCTCTAGAAACTTTTCATCATCTCAGGGAGAAACTCTTTACATTGAACAGGAACTCACCCTCCTCCCTTTTTCCCAGCTCCTATGTAGATATTTTTTATAAGTTACTCAGTATTAGGAAACCGAATATTTATTCTTCTGTAGAAGGTTCTAGAAGCTACCTGTTCTAATTAGCATTAGGGGTCAACTTGACAAAAGTCTAGAACTACCTGGTAAAACATTTCAATTGAGTCTTTATCATATTGGCCTGTGGACAAATCTGTGAGGGATTGAACTGAGTGTCTTTAATGTTATAGGAACCTCCAGATCACTGTGGGCAGAACCACTTCCTAGGCAGGTAGTCTGGGGTATAAGAAAGTTAGTGAAGCATACGACTGTGAGAGAGCCACCACACTTATGGCTTGTGATTCAAGTTCCTGCCATGACTTCCTTTAGTGATGGACTGTGATCTGGAAGTGTAAGCCCGACAAGCCCTTTCTTCCTCCAGTTGCTTTCAGTCTGAGCATTATCACAGAAACAGAAGGGAACTAGAACATTACCAATTTGCTCTGAGTATTTCAACGACTACAACATTAGGATCCAAATTAAGAAGGGAAGTCCTTTACAGATCTACTTGCTTTTCTATCATCTTTATTTCAAAGTAACATCTTCAAATGGCATGGCAGTATCTTAGCTTTTTTATAATCTTTAACATATAAAGTAGACAACCTAAAAATTAATGCTGGGGGGACAGGAGCTAGAATTTGGGAAGAATTCATGGGCTACTGTTAACATTCTCTTTTGTATGACAAGCTCATGAATATTTCATTTTATTCATATTTCATAACATATATATATATATATTCATGTATTTTTGATATACCAGATGCTTAGTTAAAATATTCCCTGGAAATTTAACCTAAATGGTTATAGCATTCAAATAGCTCTATTAACAAGCTGTTACACAAATCACCAAAAGCCTATGCAATAGCAACATCTGTCTTTGTTAAGTTGCTATAGGGGAATCCTGAAGATTGCCCTGTTTATAACCAAAGAAGCTGACTTCATACTGTTTTAGAGGAAGGAAGTCTAAGAACAGAGTATCAGTGTGGCTGGATTCTGGTAGCTGTAGATGCTGTCTTTTAGCTGTATCCTTAATATAGTGACAGGGGAGTGCTCCTGACTTTCTTAATGGCATTAACCCCATTCATGAAGGGTTCAACCATCATTTCATACCAAAGGCCCCACCTTCTAAGCATATCCTGGGTGGCGAGGATTAAGATACAAGTTAGGAGGAATGTAAACCCCAGTCCATTACCTCGCTCCCCAAAGTGGAGAAGGACTGAGTTCCTGTGCTCTGATGGACTGACTCTGTGTGGCTTTTGGCCTTCCCACTGGATGACTGTATACTCTTGGATACTTAACTTGGCTTTTCTTGTCCTCATGGGTTAAAATAAAAGTGGGATTTTATCTGTTGTGCCTTTATATAGCGGTAAATAAGCAATCCTTACTATTAATGTGTTGAAGCAAAGCCAGGGAACTTTGATGCCAGCTCAGAGAATAAGGATTTTCAAGCTGGATAATAGTATTTAAAAAGAGAAACTTTTTTTTCTTCTGCTAAGACAGCAGAGTTTTATGCTTCATTGAAATGATCTGAACTGTACCAATCTGAAATATGGAAGTTACTATATTTCAAACAGTCTTACTATAATGTCTAGCTGGCTTTGGAGTCTGGGCACAACTGCTTGTTCTGATTTTTGTTTAAAAATTTAATAACCTCTAAATAAAATATTGCACACATGATTTTATGAACTGGATTATAGCCTGTCTAAAATGCATATACTGAACTCCTAGTTCCTAGTCAGAATGCGACCATATTTACAGGAAGGGTCTTTAGGAAGGTAGTTAACTAAAAATGAGGTCCCTGGGTGGATCTTAATCCAGTGTATACGCAGCCTTTGCTTGAGGAAATCTGTATAAAAAAAACCAGAGGAGCCACCATGTGAGGTCTCAGACAGCTATCCATAAGCCAAAAGAAGTCAAGCCCACACTTTGATCTCTGACCTTCAGTCTTCAAAACTGTGAGAAAACATACCTGTTCTGTCATTCACCTGGCCTGTGGTCGTTCCCTATGGCAGATTAAGTAACAGACATGGCGTGCATGAGATTTGGTGACAAGGCTTACCATGTTTATGAGAACACTTGTTAAGTGACTCTACAGTGTGGTTAGTGTGCCTAGCTAGAGCCTGGGTTAAGAAGAGTGGGAAGTGGGACTTAATGAGCTTTCTCATTTACGAGCTCTGGGTTTGCAGCAGAGTACCTTTTCTTGGCATGTCCATTTGGTTTCTCATCATGAGGCAGTTCAATGATGAGCTGATAGGACTGAGCATGATCGAAGTTGTTTGGAGTCTTGGGTGAACACTGGGTGTCCAACATAAACACCTGCAGAAATATACAAAGGGACGGTTCAGAAGGCCACATCTACCAACTCCACTGAGAGTTTGCTAGTAGCCCTGGGTAAATAATTTATTTTCTATCCATGTCTTTTCCTATAAAATGGGAAGACAATGACTTCCCACCTGATATACCTGATGAACTAAAGATACAAGTATATTACATATGCAGAACATTATAACAGAATAAATAATAAACATTGTCAACACTAAAAAAACTATTAGTGTTCTCTCACATGTCAGTTCACTATACTCCAAGTATTGAACTAGGTAGCAATAAGAAATACAAGAGGGCTGGTACTCAATTTGCTTTCTATTCCTGTGATACACACCATGACCAAAAGCAACTTGGTGAGGAAAGGGTTAATTTCACGTTACAACTTTCAGGTCATAGTCCATCTAGGAGGAAAGTCAGGACTGGATCTCGTACAGGAACCTGGAGGCAAGAACTGAAGCAGTGACCATGGAAGACTGCTGCTTACTGATTTGGTCCCCTGGCTTGCTCAGATGGCTTTCTTATTCACCCAGGCATGCCAGCCCAGGGGTGGCTCCACATTAATCATCAATCAGGAAAGTGACCCACAGGCTTGATCAAAGGCCAACTTGACAGAGAAATGTTTTCAATTGAGGTTTCCCTCAATTGAAATGTACATATCAGTTCTGGAGGGACTTACACACACTAGGCAAGCACTTTATACTTTGCCATATCCCCTTATTTCTGATTTTTATATCCAAGGCAGGAATGAGAAACTAAGACCCAGCCAAGCATGGTACTATATGCCTTTAATCCCAGTACTCAGGAAACAGAGGCAGACAGATCTCTGTGAGTTCCAGGATAGCCAGGACTGTGTCTCAAACAAACAAATGAATGAGGCTACGACTCTCAGCTCCTAACTGGACTACTCTATCAGGGCTACTAAGGTGGCTTAAGCAGAAGTGACTGAAAATACCATATCTCTGTTCCAAATGACTTTGTTTCTTTTGACTTAAAAGACTATCTTTTCAAGGAAACTTTCCCCCATTGTAATGGGACTGATTTGTTTCTTTGTGTGTGTGTTGGGAGGGAGTTGCCTTTTTTTTTTTTCTGAGACAGGGTTTCTCTGTGTAGCCCTGACTGTTCTGGAACTCACTCTGTACACCAGGCTGGTCTTGAACTCAGAAATCCATCTGTCTCTGCCTTCCAGGTGCTGGGATTAAAGGCGTGTGCCACTACTGCCTGGCTAATGGGACTAATTGGTAATTGAATGAACTAGTTTTTTTTTTCTTTTTAAACTGTAAATTTAGAAAGAAAGTTGGAGATGAAGAAAGAGAGAAACACTACGATGTGAAACAACTCTCTGCTCTCCAGTAACCATTGATTTCAGGAGAGGGTTCTCTACTGATGTTTCCATTGGTTGTTGAGTTTGAAACGGGATCACCAAGCTGACATGGAACTTGCTCTACGGCCTAAACTAGGTTGCATTCAGGCTCCTTCTGCCTCCTAAGTGCTGAATTGTAGACATCAGCCCCCCAGGCCCAGCTGTTATTTTTATATACTTAGTTCATGCTTGAACACAGGTGAAGAGACCATAGTGTATACACATGTGAAAACTAAATCAGGTGTTTAGTTTTAGCTTCCTGTTTAGAGGCATTATCCCTAATGGGAGCTATCTTGGCCACAGTTGCCATCCTGTTGAAGAGCCTCTTCAATACAGCCTTACTTTTCTTTTGCCCCCCTTTTTTGTACAAACAACATGGATACTTCCTATGGACATGCCTCTTCCTTCAGAACCAATAGTCATGTCCTAGGACATTATGAATGTGCTCAATAGAGGAGGTGAGAAGTTGAATGTGGAAGGATTTTTCTTGTCTCATTTGCTGAGCCCTGCTGGGGGAAGCCCTTCAGAAGCAACCAGGAAACTTCTCAACAGAGTCCCTGATGTGGGCACTAAGAACCAAAGCCAGGTTGTGTGGAGACATGTTTAATGATTGACTATATTTAATTCAAATGTGCTAAGTCATTAAAAAATATTCAGGACTGTGTTTTGTATAGGTGATAAAAATGTAACACATAAACCATCTTTAGTCACCCATATTTAGCAGCAAGAGTATTTAGAAAACCCTTCTATGTATTTAGAAAACTCTTCTAAGTAGCCTAAGCAAGGTGTTGGTAAAATCCAGACTATAAGATAGGCTCTGATCTGAGAACTAAAGGATGTAACCAGCAAATGATGGTGTGGGGAGAATGAGCTAAATCCATTCATTTTCAGTGGGAAAATGATACCAGCAAAACTTCAATGCCTCAATGTGTATGTCTGGAAGAGAGTGGAAGGTCCTGGTGATGCTGGACATTCAAGATGATGCATTCTAGCTTCTGGAGTCCCCAACACCCACAGTACAGCTCTTACCTGCTGGGCCATGGCCCGGATGCGCCAGTACTCTGCCTCAGCACTCGGGGAGGAAGATGGGGCTGCTACTCGCACCTGGCAGCCTTCCCCACTGAAGCCCTCTGTGCCACTGTGGAAGCAGCCTAGCAGGTCCTAGGGAGGAACAGCAGGTGTTCAGAGGGTTTGTCTTGGTTAAGAGTGCCAGGCCCAATCTCAAATCTGACATGGATAAGATAACTAACCTAGAATTTTTCTTTCCTCATGTTCTGCTACTGTACAACTTCCTCATATGAGAAAGTAAGCAGAGCTCAGGTGTTCAGACCTGAGTTCAGATGTTTGAGCATCAGCGGGCCAAGGAAGAAGAAAACAATTTTGCATTCCTCATTGTGGCATCTTACCTTCACTGGCTTGAGTGTGGCTGAGAAGGCATCCTGAAGAGCACAGCATGCAAGTCTCCACATCTCCTCCGTAAACACGGGACCAGCTGTCACGAGAACATACCTGCCAAAAGGCATGGCCTCAATCCAGAAACTCTGCTGTCTTCAAAGGTGAACTGTGCACAGGCTTACCCTGCAGTTACTTTGCTAGCCTCCTCCCGCCTTCCACCCCTCTGCTGTTTCATTGTCAAGTTGGTAATATCTACCATTTTAACTTGGAAACATCAATTAATTTCCACTACCAGCAGACCACCTTAGGCTCATATGCAAGGCTACATACCTTTCATTCATTTCCCCCATTCTGACCCCATTTGTTACCACTCTTCCACAAATCATGACTATGTAAAACAAGACCCGAACTCTTATCTCCTTTTTCTTATCTCCTTGTGCCTGTTACCTTGTCCTCCCAGCTGGACTGTTATTGCCTAGTGAAGAATTACTGTGGTGGTTTAAATGAGATGTTTCAGGAGGTCTTTGCTTTGAATACACGGCCCCCAGTTAGTAGCTGTTTGGGAAGGATTAAGATGTGTGGCCTTGTTGGAGGGGATGTGTCACTAAGGGGATGGCTTTAAGGTTTCAAAAACTTTTGACTATCCTAAGTGCCGTGTATTCTTTGCTTTCTGATTGCAGTTTGAGACATGAGCTCTCAGCTGTTCCTACTGACAAGCTCTATCATCATGGATACTAGCCCTTTAGAACCATGAACCCAGTTAATCCATTCCTTTTGTAAGTTGCCTTGGTCAGCTTATAGAAGGTGGTTTTTTTTTTTTTTTTATTGTAGCGATAGAAAAATAATGAAGAAAATCACTTTGGAGTAGGAACCAAGTGTCACCATTGCTACCATTCTATTCAACATACTTCTTGTTCTTTCTGGGTATTTAAAATTAACCCCTCTGTAGGTTCATATAAACCCCTCAGTGATTCTCTCTCTCTTAGTTATTATTATTTTTCTTTGAGAACTGGCCTTGCTAAGTAGCCTAGAGTGACTTTGAACTCTAACTCTTTTTAATCTTCCTCCTGAGTTCTGGGATTACAGATGTGTACCCGGCAGTTATGTCATCATCGTTCTCAGTATCTTTACATTAAAGACATGGGAGAGTGGACATATCTAGAAACATTTTCACAAGAAGAATTTTATGTCCTCATCATACATGGGACCAATATTCTGGACTTCAAAATGGGACTTGTTAGGAGTAGGTATTAGAGCAAGATCCTAAGTCTTAAGAGAATCCCTCAAAGGGGTACATAGAACTCAGGAACAGATTGAAGCAATTTACTTGGTGACTAGGAGCTGGCAGTGGGCACTAAATCTCAGGTTCCATCTACCTTCAATTCTCACCCTCCTCCTCTACCTCCAAGCAAACCATCACCTTTTCTATATCTTCGTCTACACTAAGCACGTGTTGACTGAACAGCAAAGAGGGGGAGCTATTAATTATACATTATTTCCGAAAAGCAATCCACGAAGTGAGTCACTACCGTAGAGTCACTACTCCTTGGGATTCTATAATAAAACCCAACCCTTGTAGAGAGTCAAGGGACCCTCTCCTCACCTAATGCAAGAACAGCCAACTCTGGAGATGGTTTCTGTGGGCTTGGCCACACATACTACCAGCAGCTCAAAGAGGTCCTTCAGCATGGTGTTGATCATACTTTCATATCTGATGTCTGCGGGAAGAAGGAATAAGATTCTTTTTTTAATTAGATATTTTCTTTATTTACATGTAAATCTCTCTTTTCCCAGACAAACAAACAAACAAAAACAATAAGAACCAACCCCTGTTGCCTCCCGCCTCCCCATGCCTGCCACCCCACCCTCTCCCACTTCTTGGCCCTGGCATTCCCCTACACTGGGGCATGTGTTGCTAGAACAATTAGACCCACCATATGCAGGATTTTTCGTCCTAAGGGGCTGCAAACCCCTCAGCTCCTTGGGTCTTTTCTCTAACTCCTTCACTGGGGACCCTGTACTCAGTTCAATGGATGGCTATGAGCCTCTACATCTGTATTAGTCAGGTACTGTCAGAGCCTCTCAGGAGATAGGTATATTTTAAGAATATCTTAGGCTATCTAAAAATATAGCTTCTAAGAATATAAGCTATATTTTAAGAATCTTATTTAAGAATAAGCTTCTTAAAACTCCAGTGGAATGGGAGAGGATGAAATGGCCATCTCTGGCAAAAGAGGAAAGTCTGAGATATAAAATGATAGACATTTGGGGAAAGGAAAAAAACGCTGCGTACCTTCCCTCACACCTTTTCAAAACAAACAAAATATACCAAAGCCATGTTTTTCTTGGAGTCCTTTTATCCAGCTTTGACATATTTCATCTCATGTATAGATACAGCAAGATAAAATATGTGGTTTGCTACTGTGTGTGTGTGTGCGTATCATTCAAAGTTTAGCATATAATTAATCTACTCAAACATGACAGACTATAATAAATATATGACCCGAAAATAAGGTGCTGAAAAAAATGCATCTAAAAAGGATAATTCAAATATGTTTTCCTTGGTGATGAAGACTGAATTCCATTTAAGTGTTCATGGTTTCTGAACCTTGTCAAGCTGGCTTCCATCTGCACATCATTTGAAGGAAATATAGAGCTCCAAGTCAGCTACTTGCCCACTCTAGGAATGTACCCGCATGCTTTTCCTAGTGTTCTTGTGACGCCACAGAAGCAATTTTCAGTGATATCTCTTCCACACCCCTACTGCAAAGCAACAACCTGCTCAAAAATATCCATCCCCTTGAGACACTCACTGCCTGCATGTGGATGCCCCTCCCTCCTCCATCAGCTGTGGAAATCTCTCCCCTCTCCACGAGCATTTTTATTTTTCAGGACAAATTATCTTCACTGACTTTAGTACTGATGCAATTTCCTATTCTTGCTTTAAACTTCTTGGGGCCAACATTCTGCTTGGTCTCGTTTGTCTTTTCTAGCGAGGAGGCCTCTTCTGCTTCTATTTCCCCCTTCTGTTTAGAAGCTATGTTCTTCTTCCTTCCAAACCTCCCACAGCACCTCATGAGCAAAATCCGACTGTGGCAGAGGTCCCTGCTCAGGTCCCCAGGCAGAGGTCCCCTGTCCTGCCTGTCCTTCTCTATCTGCCACTTCCAGCATAACTCTCCACTAGCATGTATGCTTTACAAAGTGCCACAGGGCACTAAGGAACTTCCCTTTATCTCTTCCCTGATGAGTGATTTCATGCTGCTAACCAGAGCCCTTCCTAAGTTCTATTTCTTTCATTTGCTTTCTTTAGATGGAGAAGCACAAACAACAAGCTATCCCACCTCTGCATGCTCTGGCCATGAAGATTTTTAAAAGCTGTGTACTTGAATAAGCCTTCCCTCTTCTTATGCACAGCTACACTACACCTGCTACTAGGCGTCGGATCTCGCACTAGGCTTTCCCGAAGCACTTTGACAGTGTGGTGTTGCCTGGAGAAGCCATGCCCACAAGGACGGGCTCTGGCTCTGTAGCTACCTGAGTGTAGAAAGCTTTGAATGTGCTCCACCACCAGCTCGCAGGACAGACCAATGGCATGCTTGAAGTTAGCAGATGCCACATCCCAGTAGGAATGGTCCTTGTGGCTACGAAGGAGCCACAGAGACATCACAGGAAGGAGAAGGTGAACAACTGCATAGATTCCAAACCCAGGGCCTGAAAAGGGAAAGGGAGGGTTAGCATTATGATTCTAAAGGGGATGAGGGTTTCTTGCCATGGCTGGTATCACTTTCAAAATGGCTGGTATTTCTTTCAAAAAAAAATCTCCCTATTCTCTGAGAAAGTGTGGGAAGAATTGACAGCTCGCTAGGGGCAATGATGGGCATTTTACTTCTTTGTGTGATTTTAGCTCTGCAGGATATAAATACACATAAAAATTTCAATATTGCAAAGCTAAAATGGCACTTGATCTGTTAGTTCTCAGATTCAAACATATAAATACATGTGCACTTAGGAAAGAATCTCAAAATATATTATATGTACTTATATGGGACACCAAGGCATACAGTTTTATTTATAATAGTCTGAGTCTCACTCTGTTGTCCAGACAGGCTTTGAACTTTTGGACTTGTGTTTCTATGGCAGAGCCACCTGAATAGCTTTGTGACTTCAGGCATTTCCCACTACACTAGCTTAGAGCTTTATAGACTACTTTTTGATAACTATGAAAAACAAGAGTTTGAATTATCAAAAAATTCAAAGTCCTTATTTTCACTGACATTATTTTCATTATACATAGGTATAATTTATTAAACAATTTTGTTGCTGATGAGAATTTAAGATGTGAGTTGCCTTTTTATTCTGTAGGTAATGCTATAAAGATTATCTCTGTGCTTCTTTAAAGAAAGAGTAGCATATTTTTAAATATTGATTTTTAAAAGCAAGGTACAAATAGGGTGGGCTGGCACATGCTTACACTCCTAACACTTAGGGGTCAACACAGTTAGAGTACCAGTTTCAGGCTAGTGTGGGCTTCACAGTAAGACCCAATAAGAAAAGAAAAAGATATCAAAAATAACATGAAAATTACATAGAATAGAGGAACAAAACTTACATACAAGCTGAGCAATGGTGGCACATGCCTTTAATCCCAGCACTTGGGAGGCAGAGGCAGATGGATTTCTGAGTTTGAGGCCAGCCTGGTCTACAGAGCGAGTTCCAGGACAGCCAGGGATATACAGAGAAACCCTGTCTCGACAAACCAAACCAAACCAAACCAAACCAAACCAAACCAAACCAAAAAACCTTACATACAGATATAATTCCATTTTAACATATTTCCTTAAAGTACTTCTTGAATGTACATGTATGAATGTGTATTTATAAATGCATAAAATTTCATATAGGTGATTCCACATTTAAAATAATGCCTTATAAATGTCATAATGTTATTCACATTTATTAACTACTTTTCACTTAGTGTTAAAAAACTTTATTTTAGTATTTAAGAGACTTTAACAAGTATACATTTTTCACATTAAACACTATTCATATGGTAATTAATATGAAAATTGAAAATGGTACTTACTAATGAGATTTATTTGGAAGTTGTGGTGCATAACTTTGTTTAGTGGAATGCTTTTAATTTTTAAACATATGAGAATAGCTATAAACTTTGCAATGAATTTTAAGCAGGTGTTAATAATCAAGTTATCATAATGATGAATAGACAGCTCACTGTGGAATTAATTAGTACCTTCATTAAGGTTCTAATTCTGTTAGTAAAAACTAAAATTTCCGGGTTGGAGAGATGGCTCAGCCATTAAAAGTCTGGCTGTTCTTAACTGAACCCTCCTAGCCCAGAGGATCAGAGTTCAATTCCAGGAGTTCAATCACCCTCATGGTAGCTCTCAATTGTCTGACTCCAGTTCCAGGGGATCCGGTGCCCTCTTCTGGCCTCTCTAAGTACTGTATGCATGTGGTACACAGACATTTGCTTATGCAGGCAAAGCACCCATAAAATAACATTAAAGAACACCTTGCATTTCTATAAAAAGCTCTTTTGCTAAGTTTTTAAAACTAAGAACAAGAGATGCAGTTCTAAGGCCTCTCTCCTATACAGGGGACCATCCTAGGCAGGAGGTATCTTTTTCCAATTCCAATCACCATGACAAGAGGCAGCTTAGTGTGGTATGCACTCATGAGTGGTGGGATCTGTTGAACTCTTCTAACAGCATTGGGGTTGCAAAGGCTGTGAGATCTGGCCGAGGAAGAAGGCTGCAATCATGGCAAATCGTAAAGCCAGCTGGCCTACAGAGACACTGATAGCACAGATGGATTGATGTGGGACTTCAACAGCATCAAAGCACACATCTTGGTAAGAATTTCAGGGATATACCTTACCCATCACATCACTGTAGCCATTGAACACATATTCACTGAGCACCTGCTGTAAGTAAAACTTGGCCTTAAATGTAATAAACAGTGAAAAACAGGTAAACATCCAAAGAGATACCTTCTTGAAAACAGTAATATGTCTGACAACCCCTCTTCCAATAAAAACAGATACAGACATTTACCAGGTGTTTTGGTGACATCTCTCAACAGTTCAAAGAGTAAATCTAAGGTGGGTGGTTGGTGTTGCCGTGGACAGTTGGACACAGCTGCTGTTAACTGCTCCAACAGGGTGATCCAGACTTCTATCAGACCTGGAAAACGAAAGGCAGACCTCTCAGGAATCCAGATGTCCATCAGGAAGAATGATACTGGCAAAATCCAAGCATGTTCCACATATGAATGGCAAAGGGCATCAAGATGTTAATTGGCAAACAGAGTGTTAGCTCTAGGTGCCTATGAGCAGGCAAAGGTCAACTGATGTGGTCTGACAAAGTCAGAGGAAAATACAAGACTCTAATTCTTCCCTAACTTCACCTTTTAAAAATAGCAATGACTGGCATGACTGTCAGCCTCCTTGGGAACTAGTCATATAATTATACAAATATAAAATTGTCCACTTAGCTTTATTTCTGTCTATCCTCTTGTTTTTCTTTTGAGACAGGGTCTCATATAGCCTATGCTAGCCTCAAACTTGCTATTTAGCCAATGATGACCTTGAACTTCTGATTGGAAGTTTCCACCTCACATACATGTGCCTAATACACAAATACATACAGTTTTAAGAACTGATATATTTTCAGACATTATCATGGATTTTTCAATATACACAATTTACAGCCCAGTGCAAAATGCAAATATAAATATAAATCATAAGCATACATAGAATATGCAAAGCTAGACATAAAAGCTGACAAGGTAGATGCCATTATCAAAGTCCTGGGATTCCAGGCACTTGTTACAATACCATACTATTTACGTAGTGCTGGGGCTCAAACCCAGGGCATCATGCATGTGAGGTAAGCACTCGTACAATTAGATACATCTCTATCCCTCCTGCCTATTATTTTAAAATAACAAAATTAGCCACTTTCACTATTTTCTTTGTAACCTTAGTGGCATTACTTGTATGTGTCATGCAGTGTAGCCATTTTCAAATTTGTCATCTTACACAGACACTCTGTAACTAGCTTTCCACTGTCCCTCAACTACAGCTGCGCTTATCTCCTAATCTCTGCCAAGCTGCTTTGTTTACTATGGTAGGATTAAGGTGATCTATCTCTACTTTTGCCACTTCCAGCTCAAATCACTGGAGGAAGTGTAACTTCAGAAAGGGCCATGTGGCCTGTCTTCCTATACGCAACAAGCCATAAAAATGATAAGGATGGGGAACAGCCTTGATCACTAGACTCTGGTAATTAGAGCTGCAATGAGTATGAAAAATATGTGTGTTGAGTAATCCTCAGCTTCCATACCCTCTCTACTAGAACTCATGACCTTGGTCCGTATCTTCACCTTCTCTCCACTCTCTTCACAAGTTTTTGAGCCTTGTCTATGAGTATGGGAGTGTGCTGTGTTATGCTCACATCCTTGCCCTTCACTCTCTTGGCCCCACATATGTATAAATTTCTCTGATTTATCAGCCTTTGTATTAAAAGACTTTCTGGATCTAGTCAAAGAGCCCACAGAGGACAAGGTAGGCCTCTCTACACTTTAACTTTAGAACATACTTACTGAAACAATTGTAGATTTAATCAATGTTTTAGGCTTTGGCTTGAACTAATATGAAGAGAGAAAGAATAAAAAAAAACACATGACCACTTGGCTATACATTGGTAATAGTTAACAGAAGGAGATACCATTGTGTCTAGCTCTACATATTCTATATATGCTTCTGTTTTTATTTATTTTATCTGGATTTGTAAATGTTGGCATTTTTTCATTGGATGGGGAAAGTAATATGTACCTTGAAAAATCCATGGTGATTTCTGAGAATATATCATTCTGAGAAGTGATTAGGTGAACATATGTGTACAGATGCATGTAGCCATGCATGTGCATGTGGAGGTAGAAGTTATCCATCGTTCTCTATCAATCTCCTGGAACTCACCATTTGAGCTAGATTGGTTGGCTAGTGAATCCCTGGAACTCCCCTATCTTTGCATCCCTGGCTTCTGCTGTGGATGTATATCATACTACTACTATGCTAATGGACGTGCATATTTTCCCTTCTTTCTCTCTCCCTTTAGTATAAGTCAACATCCAGAACATTATTATAGACAGCAATATTAGCTTCTGCTCATAATTACATTGGTTAAAGGTTCCAACGTTAAGCCAAAATTATTCTTTTTTGTAATTTATTTGTGACATTAGATATCTGTTCCTTCCTATAATGTTTTCTCTCATTTAAGGAGGCTTTCAATTTAAAATGATCTCTCAAACACTGTAACCTTCTAACCACCCCTATAACTGAAAGACAAAAATAAAAATATCCTCCAAGAGTGTTTGAAACAGCCTGTGCTTGGAAATATAGGCTGTGGGACCATGAAAAGCAGTCTGTGTTTTGGTTGAGTGAGTCTAACTTCCGTAGACCCAGTGAGAGAGTCCACGAGGGACAGAAATGGTGGAGACACATTCCCAGACACAGATGTCTGACTCCACGAGTCCTCCAACTCCATTAGCCTGTGCTATCTATGGAGTAGCAATGCCCCAAGCTCCCAGCATTCTGGATGGACTCTACTCCCACAGTCTCCTGACCACAGCCACGTATACCCCGCCCCACAAACAGATAGCCCAGCCCACTATATAAGAGGCCGTTTGCCCCTCCTCTCTCTCTCTCTCTCTCTCTCTCTCTCTCTCTCTCTCTCTCTCCCCTCCTCTCCCTTCCCTCCTAGCCTCTTATTCTTCTTATCTTTATTTTTTCCTCCTCCCTTCTCTCTCTCTCCATGTGGCCATGGCCAGCCTCTACTTTCCTATCTCTTCTCTTTGCTTTCTATAATAAAATATCTTAAGACCATGCATTGCCTCCTTTCAACTCACCTTGTGGGCCCAGTGTTTGCAGCCTAGAGACCAGACCTAGAACTCTTGCATGCCGGGCCACTTCCTTCCCCTGCCCTCCCTCTCCCTTCTGCCCAGAGCGGACTGAGCTGCTCTGGGGCCCCCAGTTTGTTTTCAGCTCCTCTGCAGTGTCCAGCATCACCTGCGATTCCCAAGGGGCAAGAACCTGTGTCCTTGCCTTCCGTAAGGCCCAGGACCCCCTCAGCTGTTCCACCTGTGTCCGAGGCCCAGAGTACCAGACCTCTGGCAGGACACAGGTCATTCTCTCCAATCCCTTTCGCTCCCCCACCGCCCAGCGCGGTGGCTTTGCTCTGCGCCCGATAGTAGGCCTATTTCTGAGTGTGCTTTATATTTCTAGATGTGAACTGGACAAGGTCTTCTAAGATGACAAACCACAGGTGTGAACAGGAATCAATTCGCCAGAAAATCACTTAGACTTACTAGACTGTAGTCTGGTTCAAAGGAGATTGCATGGAATCTACTTTGAAACAAATTCTTTAAAAGTATTCATTTCCTAAGCCTATTAGCCTCACTTATCACAAATATAGTCCCTCTTCAGCAACGGTTTAGTCTCCCCCGTTTCTAGTCAAATACTCTTAGGGGAACTAGTTGTGTTTCCTTGAAACTAGTAAAGGCTATTGTCATTTAAACTCCAGTGCAATTTTGTCTGACCTTGTTAAATTCAGGAGAAATCAAAACTCATTTGGTGGAATCTGTATAGCTATGATGGCTTTACAAAGAGGTATCCAAGTAAGAAGAATGAGTTAGTATTGATTTTAGGGAGTCCTTGGAAACTCTGGTTAAACTTATCCTGGTATAAAATTATTTAAAAAGCATACAAGTAGATGACTAGTCTTATGATCTGTAAACTAAATTTATGTCCTAAGAGTCTGCGATTAAGAACATAAAAATAATCATAGTCAAAGCAACTAACTTACCAGTGTCATCATCAAAATCTGACAGGACTGATTCAATGCCATCTTCACTGCTTGCCGACTGTTCCTGAAGTCTTCGTGGCAAAATGGTAAGTCGCCCACTAAGGAATATTGGCTTTAAGGGCATTTTGTAGATCTTGGCCAATAACTAAGAAAACCACACATATATTGGAACAGTCTTATGTATTGGAAAATTCTTAGTGTCAGGAAATAGAAAGATTATAAATAATTATTAAAGAGGACTCAAAACTAGAGGGGATCCTAAAAAATAAAAGTTATTGTGATTTGCATTTAAAAGGTAGTTGACAAGAGCATTAATATCAGGAAGCAGGTGCAATAATGCTTGCCTGCAATAAAGCAGTGGCTATTATTCATCAGGTGAGTTTTAGATACTTTTATAAATTCACTAAGGTAACTGTGAATATGTCAAACATCTTTTTTTTTTTTCTGTAGGGGACCCCAGAGAAGAACGGGGAAAGTGGGACTCTGACTTCCCCTTCTCATGACCCACCTCCAAGGAAACAGAGGGGCAAAAGCAACCTGGGAGATGGGAAGATTTGAGGTCAAGGTAAAGGAGATAAATCCATCCCTCCTCCTAGGGCTCAGCTATAGACACTTGCTAGTGTTTTATTAATACCCTCTGAGGCACGTTTCGGGCTTGGAGCTGTTGTGTGGGACTCTCCAGTACCTGAGAACAACGTCTGAGGTAATCCAAGGCAGGCAGGCACAGGTCTGTAGATGTAGCTCCAGTTCCAGGAACACAGTCTCCAATCTCTTTACAGTCTACTTCCCCTAGGGCAGTGTGGGGACAGGGACAAAATTACCCCTGCTTCCAATTATAACAGAAGACTCACTCATTCACATCTTACCCAAAAGTACACAGAAGGTAGAAAGGGGAATGTTACAGCAACTCATACGACCCTGATAAAATTCTTCTCTGTGAATTTTCTCCCTATGAGGAATATTTGGTCAGCCTTCTGGTGGCTGAGAGGGTATTTCTGAAACCACCACACAAATTCCTTTCACTGCTGGATGATGTGACTTCTGAGGCCTGTGAACAGTCCCAGAGGCAGGCCTGGCAAAGCTGAAATGAGGTACGTGGCCTCCCTCTTTGGACTTCATCTTCTGCCAGCACTAGGCACTAAATGATGATAGTAAATGAAGAGCCCAGGAAGAACAAACATATGGGGGTTGTAGACACGAGGCTATTTCATTAGACTTAGATTAGTTTATTTTCATATAGTTGTAGAGATTTACTACAGATTTTCTAAAGGTAAATGAGAATCGTAATTTTTATTCTCATGAATAAATGAATCTATTCCTATGCTTCTAATAAAATCATTTTATAGCACTGTAATTATAGCTAATTGTCTGTAATTGTAGCAGCAAACACCCTTCCATATGAGTAAATAGACATAATTAGTAGGTGTTAGAATTCAGAAGCACTGAGGCATGCTTCTACACAAAAGAAATAGACAAGCTCACATTTTAGATTAGGATGGCAAACTTTTTGTAAAGCGCAAGAGAGCAAGAACTTTAGGCTTTGCAGGTCATCCTGCCTGGGTTGTAACTTCACATCTATTGCTGTGGTAGAAAGTCAAATAAAATTGTTTCGTAGAAAGTCTGTTAGTAAGTTAGATTTGAACTGTAAGGCCTCTAGTTTCTGGTTTATATTCATACATCTTACAGCTAAAAACAGAGGCCAGGGTGAAGTCATGCTGAAAAAGGCAGGTGGAAATTAACAACAGAGTCATTTCCAATCTTCTTGATTATAGCATGTGCTACTTTTTTTTATGGTGTATATACCAAGTCTATATAAACAGGCTTTCTGGAACCAAGTAGTACCCAGGAGGCATGGCTGTATGGGGGGTTCTGTGTTCCCCACTGAACCTCAAGCCTTACACCTTAACTCTCTACTTCATAAATCATAAAATAAAATAGAACCTCTCTTTTCAAAATACCTTTCATGTGCACACTGATTATTTGGCATCTCTACATTCAGTCCCTAACTTTTCTTTTAGATAAAGTCTCAAATTTCCAACATGCTTTAAAGTACCTCTGCTTGCGTATTTCACAGATACTGGATGTGTCTAACTGTCCAAGGAAAATTTATTACCATTTCTTCTCTGCTGTGGTCTAAGTACTTGTGCCTGTATGACATGAAAATATGAGTGGAATATTTCAGAAATAAGAAATTCGTAAGTTTTCAGTTCTATGTCACTGCCATCACTGTGATGGAATATCATTCTTGCTCCATCTCCTCTGGGATGTGCCAAGTCCCTTTGTGTTCTGCATCCAGGCTGGAAATGATATCTACCTGTTGTTACTTCACAGGGTTACCACACTGCCTGATGTGGTTATCAGTGTATTGCTATCACTGCTTTCCTTTCTGTAATTTTTACTATTTGCTTACTTATTTCTTTACTTTTATTTTTATGTGTGTGAGTATCGGCCTGCATGCATGTCTGTGCACCTCTCACATGCCTGCTGCTTGAGGAATCCTGAAAAGGGAATTATATCCCCTGGGACTAGATGACTGTGAGCTGACATGTGAGTGCTGGGAATTGAATTCAGGTCCTCTGGAAGAGCAACCAGTATGCTTAACTGCTGATCCCTCTCTCCAAGCTTTATCATTAGTTTTTGTCAGTTTAATAAAATATCTACTTTATAAATTAATTGTTAGTGTGCATGTATGTACAGGAATAAATACACAGCTTTGGTACTATTAGTAGTATTAAGAATTTTCTGGTGGTCTAAGAGAGTATCGTTGTAGGTAAAGATGGCAAATATAGAACAGGGTAAGGATTGGGTACAGCTCAGACTAATAGTAAGTAAATCCTGAAACTTTCATTTTGCTCTTACTTTTACACTAAGAATAAGGGTGATACAAGTCTAATAACTTCTTTGTGTCCCATTTTCTTTCACAAAAGAATGATCAGTGTATCAATTATCTATTGAGAATGTAAAAGAACAGTATCAACCTTCTATTTTCTTTCTTTTTCTTTTTTTATTGATTTAAGTTTTATTGCATTATGATGAGAAAAGATACATGATTTCAATTTATCTGAATTTATTAACATTTAAAAACATTTTTTAAGTAAATAGAATTAAATCATATTCTTGTTCCCCTTTTGTACCCCAACTCCTCCCACAGACCCCCTTCAATACCTACAACACCTTGTTTTGTCATATTCTTAAAAATTTATAAAATATTATAACAATAAAAATAAGTATTATAAAAGTTGTTTGATATA
>NW_022196902.1:10824301-10841217 GCF_008632895.1 Mastomys coucha
GAACATAAATATATAAAGTCTTTTTGTTTGTTTCTTTGTTTTGTATTTAGTAGAGCTTAAAATCTTGGATTTTACTGTGTGGTACAAGCCCAAAATAAGAACAATATTTAGACATTGGATTTCATTGTAATAATTCAATGACCCTCACATCACCAAAGGATTTTTCCTCCATCATAGCTAAGCTGAGAGTTGACAGTTCTGCTGTGCCAAGGAATGAATTGTAGGCACAATTTTTGGATACAGACTTCCTGCTATGGTCAAAGCTATTTGACTTGAGTGAGAGACTTTATTCTCAGCCCACAGAGAAGGTTACATTCATTTATGAAACGGTGTGTGTATTAAGATGGTCTATCCATAAAATCATTCACCAACTGTTTTATTGAGCAATGGTTCTGCTTGGAGGGTGGCACAGACATTAGGTGAGGGAAAGAATTTGGTTCATTAGCTGTGATAATTTGGAAAAGAATTCATCTCAGAGAAAGAGTCACTTATAAAGTCCTCTTCTTCAAACTTGATACAAGAGTTACAAATGTCAAGCAAAGCATTCAGTCTCACTCTTTGTTGTTCTCTTACAAGCCACCTCCCAATTTAATTGTCTATGTTTCTTTTGGCTGTATAAATACTTTTGAAATATGTAAGCTGTTCTGAAAACCATAGTATAGTGTAAAAACATAAAATAAACAATACTACTAATAGAGAGGTTGAGATAGGAGAAGCAAGATATCAAGACCCTTATGTTGTACACAGCAAGATACTGTCATGTACAAACAAGCTGAAAGTGTGTATGGATTGTACAGTATTGAACCCACTTCTCCAATTACCAAATTAGAGAGAGCATTGGATGACAGTCAACAAATTTCTAATTCCTCATATTTTTGGATTTCAATCGATTAGGATATGTTGGTAATATTAATTTTCATATTAAGATATTAAGAAAAAGTAATTGTTACTTCCTGTTGTTTTTGTTGTAAGAGGTGGAATTAGGTTTGTGTGTGTTTGTTGAAAGATCACTTTCTTGCTTCTTCTAGGGTGTAGTTTTGCTCCTTATGTTGGTGTTTTCCATCTATTATCCTTTGTAGGGCTAGATTTGTGGAAAGATATTGTGTAAATTTGGTTTTGTCATGGAATATTTTGTTTTCTCCATCTATGGTAATTGAGAGTTTTGCTGGGTATAGTAGCCTGGGCTGGCATTTGTGTTCTTGTAGGGTCTGTATGACATCTGCACAGGATCTTCTAGCTTTCATAGTCTCTGGTGAGAAGTCTGGTGTAATTCTGATAGGCCTGCCTTTATGTTACTTGACCTTTTTCCCCTTACTGCTTTTAAAATTCTTTCTTTGTTTAGTGCTTTTGGTGTTTTGATTATTGTGTGATGGGAGGAATTTCTTTTATGGTGCAGTCTATTTGGAGTTCTGTAGGCTTCTTGTATGTTCATGGGCATCTCTTTCTTTAAGGTTAGGGAGGTTTTTTTTCTATAATTTTGTTGAAGATATTTACTGGTCTATTACCTTGGGAGTCTTCACTCTCTTCTATACCTATTATCCTTAGGTTTGTTCTTCTCATTGCATCCTGGATCTCCTGGATGTTTTGGGTTAGGAGCTTTTTGCCTTTTCCATTTCTTTGACTGTCGTGTCAATGTTTTCTATGGTGTCTTCTGCCCCTGAGATTCTCTCTTCTATCTCTTGTATTTTGTTGGTGATGCTTGCATCTATGACTCCTGATTTCTTTCCTAGATTTTGTATCTCCAGGGTTGTCTCTCTTTCTGATTTCTTTATTGTTCTTATTTCCATTTTAGATTCTGGATGGTTTTGCTCATTTCCTTTGTCTGTTTGTTTGTGTTTTCCTGTAGTTCTTTAAGGGATTTTTGTGATTCCTCTTGAAGGGCTTCTAGATGTTTACCTGTGTTCGCCTGTATTTCTTTGTATTTATGTGTTTCTTAAAGTCCTGTATCATCATCATGAGAAGTGATTTTAGATCTGAATCTTGCTTTTCTGGTGTGTTAGTGTGTCCAGGACTTGCTATAGTGGGAGAATTTGGTTCAGATGATACCAAGTAACCTTGGTTTGTGTTGCTTATATTCTTATGCTTGCCCTCTGCCATCTGTTTATCTCTAGTTCTACCTGCCCTTGCTAAATCTGACTGGATCCTTTCCTTCCTGTGATCCTGGTTGTGTCAGAACTCCTCAAAGTCAAGCTGTCTCTGTGATCCTGTGATTCTGGAATCCTGTGATCCTTGGCTTATTAGAGTGTCTGGGAGTGGAGCTTCCTCTGAGTGCTGTGGGACTGGCTGTGGAGTTTGCGCCCAAGGTCTGCTCAGGGTACTGGCCAGCCCAGACAGCCTATTTTCTTATTTCCAAGGTTCTCTGACTCTATATCTAGGAGCTTTCTGTGTAAGCCTCTCAGATGTGTAAATGTCTTCTAAGCTTGGTGTTAAACACCCTGCTCCTTCTCTCAACTTCACCCAGATGAATCTGTGCTCTCTAAACCCAAGCTTCAGTAGGTCATGCTGTATAGAAGACTTCAACTAATCCTAACTTAAGTATATAACCACCTATATAATTCCTAAAATACACCAGGACTTTGAGAAGGAGGATTCTGACTAATCCAAAACTCAACTTACAAATAAGAAGGCTAGAGGAAGCATTCTTAATTTTAATTTCCAGCTGCTAAATGTGACACCAAAAGGGAATGGCTTCCTACACAAGGTCAAATACCAACATATTCTAAGGTTGAAAAGGAAGTTAGCATAAAATAAGATATAGGTTGAGAATGTATTATATTACAAGATATTTTATAGGTATAGTAAAAAAAAAAATCAACAACCCAAGTACAGTAAGTCTCTGACCCAATGTGTTCATATCCCAGGATGTTTGCTTGTTTTTAGGGTCCTGTTGTCAGGAGCCATCATAGGACAAGCTAATAACTAGCAGGTGATCTTCCTGAAGTGACTTTGCTTTAGACTAATACTTATAATGACACTCCGGTAGGCAAGGCCCAGAATAAAATCATTTAAGGAAAGATTACTGCTATTAATATGCTTTTCCTATTATTACTAAACATATATGGCAATCACTATGTATTAGCCCACCCTTTTGAGCAGATGCAGATCTATAAAGAAGTACTGTCTTATAGTGACAGTATATAGGCACATAGATGACTTCTCAAGTTTTTATGATGATTCTATAAGAATTTCTAAAATTATATCAGTATTTATTAATCTCTTTTACAGTGGGACCATTAGGTCCTTTTCTGATAGTCAAAGCTGCAATGAGAACTCTGTCAGTCTCCCATGTGTCACCAGTTAATGGCTTCTAGATGGTAACCAGACTTTCTCCTGCTCAGAGCACATTCCTAGAGGTTGTAAAACCATTAACCAAAGGTCATAAAAAGGGAACTAACAATACTAATAACTTAGTTATGGTTTTTAACTTTTTTTTGTTTGTTTTTTTGTTTTTTTGTTTTTTTGAGACAGGGTTTCTCTGTAACCCTGGCTGTCCTGGAATTCATTCTGTAGACCAGGCTGGCCTCGAACTCAGAAATCCTCCTGCCTCTACCTCCTAAGTGCTGGGATTAAAGGCATGCGCTACCACTGCCCAGCAGTTTTTAACTTTCAATGAACCTGTGGAGCTGTGACAAGTGATGGATGTTTAGTTAGATAATTTCTCCTAATGGATATGTGTGTAAACATTCTCTGTTGTAAACTTCTATTTCAATATATAATTTGATTTTATGTGTGAACTTGTGATGAACAGGTCTTTTCTTAATAACAAGGCAGGCTTAGTCTTATTAAAGGAACAATTTTTTCTTCTTAAAAACTTGGGTTTAATTCATTTAGCATTAAAAGGATAGAAGCTTTTTCTTTCTCAATGCAATAAAGATTGGAGCTCATTTTTCATCCAGAATGAGTGAGTTCTTTCTGCACTGGTGCTTGGTCTTTTGCTCCAAATGCATATGTTAATATGGATGTTGTGTGTGTGTGTGTGTGTGTGTGTGTGTGTAAGTATGTAATTGTGAGAATGTATGCAAGCTGAGCCCAACTGTTTTGAATGGAAATGTATAAATATGCTGCACAAATCTATATATGAATTTATATGAGTTTATGCATATTCATTTATGTAAAAGTTTTTTCTTCTGTGGGTGTTATTGTTTTCTCCTGGTTCAGTATATAGAAGTTTATTGCTCTAAACTTCCCCCTAGCCTGACAAGCAAGAGGCATCTGGACAAAAGGGAAAAGGCTCTAGCAGTCAATCCTTTACTTAATCTTCTATTTTAGGATGAGGTGCTAAGTGTCAGAAACTGCCATTTCTGGCCTCAGAGGAGTACAGAAGACAGGTTAGCTATAGTAGCAAAGTAGCTTAGACTTAGATAAGTAAACTTTTTATTATTATACAGCAACCCTAAATATCCTGTAAGACCAAGTCTGACCCTCCGCCGATGCCTCAAGAAGAACCGACAAGAAAGAAGACCAGGGCTGGCCCCCCAGTACCCTGTGTTTCCAGGGACATCCCTACAAAACCACTGTGGGAAGGGTCAACAATGACTGTGAATTATTAAAGGGGGGTTCCACTTACCCAGCCCCTTGACAAACTTCATAAGGCACATGATGTAGCTAGTAGCTGCATTAGCAAAGACCTGGATGTTGTCAGTATTGAGAAAGGCTTCAAACACATCAAAAACAGGAGCCTGGCCTTTTCCTGAGGGAAGAAGATGAGAGAATCTTAACAAAGGTTTTTAACCCTTCAGGGTGCTGATGATACTCTCAGTACCTCCCAAAGAGTCTTAGAAAAGAGTCATGAGAAAAATTTTCTGGGGATTGGAGAGATGGCTCAGTGGTTAAGAGCACTGGCTGCTTTTTCAGAGGTCCCAAGTTCAATTCCCAGCCACCACATGGTGGGTCACAACCATCTGTAATGAGATCTGCTGTCTTCTTCTGGCATGTAGGTGTACTCATATAGATAGAGCACTCATATACATAAAAGAAATAAATAAGTCTTTTTAAAAAAGAAACATTTTTTGACTTTTTGACTGAATAGACACCACATCTTGCTGCTTCACCTACATGGGAGTGGTAGGAAGGCTAGGATGCAAGTTGGGTGGACAAGGGGAATAGAGCTATAGATACATAAGCCTAGAGTAATGTGTGGCTAGTAATGATAGTACAGCAAATATGGGATTACAAAAAAATAGTAGAGTAGCTATAGACAAGGGAAGGACCATTTAGACAAGTCTCTGATGAAATACACTTATTTATTAATTCCTGTGAAGAAGTCATAGGAATGAGTCTGCTTGTCTTAGGAAATCCTGCTTTCAAGATTCTATTTTTTAAGTAAGAAAACTGACAAGGTTGTCAAACAAGTGGCTCTAGACTGGCATCTAGGAACTTGATTCTCAGAATCAAGTTATCTCATAAGGTGGTTCACTGTTCTAGACTGTGCAAACAATTGGTCTCTACTGAACATTTGAGAATGTGGAGTATGCCAGGTACAATGTGTCTATATGTGAGCGGTTTTCAGCTGGGTCTCTAACTGGCTTCATATTCTGACACTTGCACTACTGAGGGAAGAGTACTTTGTGTGATGGTCCATGGGAAGGCAAGAATGTAAGGAAACCTGTAGCATTCTTCCAGATTTTGTCATCTTATCTTAAAACCAGGGTGTGTCCATATTATACTACTATAGTGAATCTTAGTCATAAGCCATGGAGTAAAGCTAAGCCATGCAATAATTCCGATCAGAGCACTACACTCTGACAATGAGCCCTTCTGCTGGCATTCTGAATGTCAGGGTGGCCTTAGGGGTCACTGAAACAAAACCCTTGTACACTGGCATGCAGTGTATTTCTAGGTAGGCCCAATATTCCTACTTCCTATTCCCCTGTATTATACTTTCCAGTTTTCTTATTTAAAAATAAATAGGTTCTGGCTTAGTGTACCCTCTTCTAAATGCTGGGGACCAGATGTATTTCTGAATTTTAGAGTTTTTCAGAGTTTGAAATATTTGCTTAGATTTTACTGAGCATCTGGAATATAACTACTATGAAATAACATCATTTTTTTTTTTTTAAATTGGAGCGTTTGTATTTTTGGATGATCAGCTTATAACATTTTCTTCTGTGGTTTCAGAGAGAAACTCTACAGACCAATACAGAGTGACCAATACCGTCTTAGCAAGCCTGGGGCCTAATGAGCTCAGAGCTCTGGGTCAGCTGGCAGCACGCCAACCTCAAATCCTAGCTATGTTATTTCCCATTGACAAAACATGGCTGACAGAATGTTTTTCCTTCTGTCCTCTTGATAACCCAAAGCTTGGCATAAGGAATGAAGGTGCTATAGCAAGAATCACCCAACTGTTCTTACCCATAGAGTAGTCCCCAACCAGGTACTCCTTCACCTCTGACTTGTTCCCAGTGTGCACTGTTTCCAGAGCACTGAACAGGGGTCTCCATCCTGACTGTATCTGTGCAGAGCACACCTCAACCAGCTCCCCAATGGAGGTGACCACCTGCACAGGGGAAGGAGGAAGTGATTAATTAACACAAGTAGAACTTACAGGAAAGGTCATGTACTTCTCTTCCCCCTC
Organism: Mastomys coucha; assembly: GCF_008632895.1. Classification (NCBI taxonomy): domain Eukaryota; kingdom Metazoa; phylum Chordata; class Mammalia; order Rodentia; family Muridae; genus Mastomys; species Mastomys coucha. The sequence continues at coordinate 10,830,876 of NW_022196902.1, forward strand.
CTATTTCTGAGTTAATGTTGGTGAAAGAGAAAAACTGCTGAGTAAATTTTCACAGGATTAGCTTTCTGTTTGTTTGGTGGTTTTGCCACTTGAGTGTTTGCCTCCATATTGCCATGCAGTATAGACTCAGGGCCTTTCCAGTGCATGCTCTGCAAACCATTTTACAACCTCAAGCTTCTCTTCTTCCCTTTCTCTCTCTCTCTCTCCCTCTCTTTCTCTCTCTCTCTCTCTCTCTCTCAAATTATTTATGTGTGTTTTGCCTGTATGTATGTATGTATGTATGTATGTATGTATGTGGATCACATGCATGCCTGGTATCTGCATTAACAGATATGTTGTATACCATGAACTGGAGTTATAGACAGTTGTAAGTCATCATGTGGGTGCTGGGAATCAATCCTGGGTCCTCTGGAAGAGCAGCCAGTGTTCTTAACCACTGAGCCATTTCTCTATCTCCAAGTTTATCTTTTATTATTATATCTTAATTTTATCTTTCAGGGAATATGTGTTCAATTTTGGTATGGTATGGTCTGATTCATCAAGTTTTCTTTTTAAGGGTCATGTTGCTGGAATTGCTACCAAGACACCTTTGCCTTGCTTATGTTTATAGTTCTTGTTCATGTTAAGTCATGACCAGTTTTCAGTGTGTGTGTGTGTGTGTGTGTGTGTGTGTGTGTGTGTATGTGTGTGTGTGTGTGAGAGAGAGAGAGAGAGAGAGAGAGAAAGAGAGAGAGAGAAAGAGAGAGAGAGAGAGAGAGAGAGAGAGAGAGAGAGACTAGTGGGAGAAGAAGGTTTAAGATAATCTTTCTTAAATATCTAAAATGAAAAAAAAAAGATAATCTTTCTTACAAATGTTTGAGTACAACTGGCTGAAAACAGTCTTTTCCCCCATTGAACTGCTATGGCATCCTCATCACAAGTCAATTGAACAAACACATAAAGATTTTTGATTTAGGGTCTTCCCTTCTAATATGAACACTTGCAACTGTAATGTCCCCACAAATACTGATTTATAACACAAATTCAGTATGTCATTTTCTCACTCAAGGTATTTGTAAACATTCCTTGTCATTTCTTCAGTGACTTAAGGGTTACTTGGAATTCTAATGTTTGATTTATAAATATTTGAAGATTTCCCAAGTTGATTTATTTATTATGAACTCAATTCCATTATGGATAGAAAATATATTTGTATGTTTTAAATTTGGTTAAACTTACTGAGACTGGTTTTATAGGTTTGCATATAAACTATTATAAAAAATGTTCTGCATGCTCTTGAAAAAAAAGTACTTTATTTCACTCAGACTGGTCCACAGTGTTGCTTATTATCTGTACCTCAGTTGACATCTAGTTGTTATATCAATTGCTTTGAGGGAAGAGTTTTGATATCTCAGTACAATTTTTAAAATCACAGGAAAATGTGTACAGTGTAAACATCACATTACCAGTTGTATAGAGCTCATACAGTTTAATACAGTTCCTACCACTATCCATTCCCACAATATTTTCATCTCTCTAAATTGAGATTCTGTGCTCATTAAGCAATAACAATTTCATTCTTTTCAACTGTGATCCTTATATTGTCTATATCTCCTTTTTGCTGTTTTGTTCTTCATGTATTTGTAAGCGTGCATGGGTTTATGTGTAAGGGTCAGAAGCTGACACTGGGTATCTTCCTTTATTGCTTTTTACCCAATTTTGTTTTTGAAACCACTGAACCTGGAGTTTGCTGATTTGACCAGGCTAGCTGGTCATTTAGTCCTAATGGTTCTCTTATGTCCAGTTCACCAGTGTTGGTTTTACACTATGTACCACCACAGCATACATGATTTTTGCACAGATGCTAGGATCTAACTCAGGTCCTCAAGCTTAGACAGCCAGCACTGTAATGACTGAAGCACGCCCACAGCCCCAGAGACACTTACTGACATGTCTTCCTAATAAACTGACCTAGTTATAATTATAAATTCTACTTTTACTTTTTCTAGTAATAGTAATACTATTTCTAAATATACCCATTTCTAATTACCCATTTCTAGTGATAGTAATATTCTTCACTTGTCTTTTGTTTTTGACCTGACACTATTACAATTCTGCCAACTCCCTCAAAGTTAGAATCTGCATAGCTCTAGTTCTTAACTGTCTTCTTGTCTCAGCCTGCTCTCCTTCTTTCCCACAACCAAGAAATGTAGCTCAAACTGGCTTAGAACTTTCTAAGTAGCCCATGCTGGCTTCACTCTTGTGATCCTCCTGCTTTGGTCTCCTAAGTCCTGGAATAGGAGCCACAAACCAACACAGCTGGCTTTTGATTCCATTTGATGATGTGGCTATTACAAACATTTGTGAAGAAGACTTACACGGATTTTTTTTTTTTTTCATTTTGCTTGGTGACACACTATTGGAAGAACTGCCAGGTTATATTCTGAACTAGGTAAAGATTTTGCTTTCATATCTAGTCTGATCTTAACTTCCTCTACAACTCACCTCTAGTTATTACCTCTTTGTTTTTAACCACCCCTGTAAGTGAAGCAGTACTCATTGTGGGCTCAATTTACATTTCTGCAATGATGCTGAGTATCCTCAATGCTGTTGTGTGCGAAGCTCTAAAGACACCCAGCATTTTGCTGTTTCTCACACGTACTGTGCTCTTGGGTCTTCCATTCTACCTTTACCACATTCTTTTATATTAAACACATGGTCATTTTAACATCTCTGTTTTTTAAAACTTCTCTTTATATATGTGTTAATTTCTTCAATTTGCTAAAGGGATCATAACATGTACCTTCAAGTTGGCAAATTATAATTCTAGTTAATACCAACTTTATTTTATTTTCTATTATGTCCTCATTTCCTCTTTTTTTTTTTTCTGATGCTGCTCATGTTTATATTTAAGCTTGGCCTAAATAAAGCTAAGCTATGTAAGATGTCATTGGCTCTATAACCTTGAGAGCATGGTATGATGAGCTCTGTCTTCACCTGATGGTAGAGTACACCTCACTACATCAAACCCACCCAGGGTAGAGGATGTGTGTGCCTAAATGTCTCAATTGTCACTCTGGGGGTATTTTAATATGTTCATTTTCTTGCTAGTATGCCATTGTATTTAAAGAAAATGAATAAGCCATCAACATCTGAGTTGATTTCAGAGAAAGGGCCTTTTAAGCTCTTGCCCACCACTGTGCCATATGTGAGGTTACTAAGTTTGCCTCTTTCCATCTGTCTCCCATTACACAGAATGTGGTGGATAGCGTGGTGTAGATAAGCTGCAGATCAATCTAGCCAGATTCTCTAGCTCTGTGTTTCAGTTCCTCCAATCACTAGGTGATCCTGGCCAGATTGTTTAACCTCTCTTTGTCACCAACTTATGAAGACAGTATGCAAAACAGAGAACGGTGTCTGCCTCTGCTCTCACCAAATGCCTGCCCCAGAGAGAGGATGCAGAAGCCCAGTGGCACTGACCTGGTCTTGAACATCTTCATCACAGAGCTCCAGCTGCATGATACGCTCAAAGGGCCGGAAGAGTGCCTCGTTAAAGTGGAAGTGCGGCGGCTCACTCCAGTCAGTGAGAACCTCCGTCAAGATATCATGGATGAAGGAAACAGCCTTCTGAGACACATGGCGTTCTTTATGGCAGGCAGCCTACACGAGAGAGGACCGAATGGCAACAGGAAGTCAGGCAAGGAGAATACGGCTTCTGGAGGCTCGCTCATTACTTGAAGGTAGAAAAGGCAATTCTGTTTACATACAAACTTCTAAGGAATTTTACTGTTCAGATGCTATATACACTAAATTGCACTTGAAAATTTAACCACTGGCCAGATACAACTTCAGTGTTACCTTGAGGTTTCTGGAAGAGTAAGGTTTTTATTATTTTCTTTTTTATGCAGCATGGAAATTTTCTTCAGCAGGACAGAGCATGCTCACCTATCTGGGAACTGCTCATGGCTTATCCTTAGTCATCTGCCTAACATATTAAGACCATTTGTCCCCTAGTGAGATGGAACAGTTGTAATGAAAACTCCAATTGTTTCACACAGTTTGGATCTACTGTTCTTTATTGATTCTGTCCCACATTGGCTCTCAATTTTGACATGGAACTTGTTTTCTGTGAGGGTATGACGGGGATCAATCCATTCGTAAAAAGCTGGTATGAAGTTTATGCTCTCACTGTTTGGGGCCATCCTAAGAAGACCATGTGAATGAGTGGGGACTACTGGCCAGAGGCAAACCTATATTAGAGTCTACGTAGAGAGAGAACTATGCTCTCCCTACCAGTTAAAGCTACCAAGAACCAGTTTGTACCAGTCTTTGTATCAGTGGACTACAGCATACAAGGAAAACCATGTGGGCTCAGCCAAGCTAGCTGTCTTACTTAGGGTTTCTATTTCTATGCTAAGACACCATGGCAAAAAACAACTTGGTGAAAAAAAAGGGGTTTGCTTTATTTTATGTTGCTAGATAACAGTCTATCATTAAAGGAAGTCACTCAAGCAGGGGAAAAAGGGCTGGGTGCAGGGACTGATGTAGACGACACAGAAGAGTGCTGTTCACTGTCTTGCTCCTTATGATTTGCTCAGCCTGCTTTATTAACCTTCTTAAAATTTATTTTATTTATATGAGTACACTGTTGCTGTCTTCAGACACACCAGAAAGGGCATTAGATCCTATCACAGATGGCTGTGAGCCACCATGTGGTTACTAGGAATTGAACTCAGGACCTCTGGAAGAGCAGTCAGTGCTCTTAACTGCTGAGCCATCTCTCTTGCCCTCAGGCTGTTTTATTATATACTCAGGACCACCCGCCCAAGGTAGCACCACCCATAGTGATTTGGGTCTGCCCACATCAACTGTCAATCAAGAAAATGCTCCACAGGCTTGCCCAAAGGCCAACTGGATGGGGGTTTTAACTGAGGTTCTTCCCAAATGACTCTAGCTTGGTCAAGTTGGAATAAAACTAGGCTGTACAGTAGTCCAGACCAGGAATACCATTTCATTTTCTTCAAATTTTTCTTCTTTATGGCACAGAGGATCATGAGCCAAATAAACGGCTATTGTTTAAAACTCCTAGGCTTTCAGCATAGCTAATTATAGCACAATACCTAGCTGATACAGTCTTTGGCCTTGACTAAATTGATATTTTCTACTCTTTTTCCTTAGTAGTCTATCCTCAGGCAAATAAATTAACTTCTATGAAATATTTTCTTATATATCTTTCCTAGGTAAGGACTACAGCACATTTATGAACAGTTTCTGTAAATATGGCAATCATGTTTTCTGTTACTTAGCTAGTGGGGTGGCTTGAGTGAGAAATGATCCACACAGGTTCAGGTACTGATCTGAACACCTGCTCCCCGGCTGGCACACTGTATGGGGAGGCAGCACAGCCTTGCTGGAGGAAGTGACCCTAGGAGTAGGCTTTGAGATTTTAGAGCCTCCTGCTCCCTCCACTTTGCTTACTCTGCTTTATTTACCCCTGAAGATATTATCCTCTCAGCTTCCTGCTTCAGCTATGCTTCCCTGCCTTCGTGGGCTCTCCTAGAGCTAAAACCCAAATAAAGCCTTCCCTCTATTAAGTTGCCTGAGTCACAGCACCAGCAAAGTGATTAATAGAGGCAGCCATCATGAGCAGAGAGGCTTAGATATAGGGCTACGCCCTATAAACTACCCTTTCAGAGAAGGATGTTAGGGTTCATTTATTTTATGGAGGCAACCAGGATATATGGTTCACCTTCTAAAGTATCATGTCCTTAGTAACTGAGTTATTACAGAAGAGATCCAAGAACCAAAGGTGTTGCCTCAAAGAAAAGAATTGATTCAGGACTCTTTCTTTTAGCTCCAGATTCAAGTTGAGAGCAGAACATAGGAAAACAAAAAAGACAGCTTTTCAAGAAAACTAACTGAGCTGCATACTTGGAATAGAACAGGGCCATAGTGACACCACGGTAGCCCTCCCTGCCTTTCAAAGTGAGCCTTCAGATGCTTTGATATACAATCAGAACAATAATGCTTGTGGCCAGGTCACAGACAACTCTCGTCATACGTTAAAGTACAGTTTCTATGATGACTCTGCAGCAGGAGTCCATTAGAGTTTACATTGACTGGCTCTTCCCAACTTCCAATCTCACCTCTACCAGGTGTGGGGCCACGAGGCTCCAGCAGCGCATCACGTGGAGCAGGGGCCGGGCTTTGCTCCTCACAATCCGCAGCATGGCATCCCCGAGGCGGAACAGGTGCAGAGCGCTTTTCTGATCCTGGGTAGACTTGACTTCACCTACAAGAAGGTGAGACGAGAAAGCCCAAACTTAGGTATAGTTCAATAGGCTCCAGATGTTGAAAATTAAGGCAGTGTTCTTGGATAGCAAGACAGTTTGAGACGGCTCATCAAGGAAGGAGAGAGCCCTCTATTCAAAAATCAGCAAGGCGGTTCACTCAGCAGGACCAAAACCTCTCCTTGATTCAATACCGTGTTCACAGAGAAAAAGCTATGAAGCAGTGGTTTAAAGAGTAATGCTGGAGGGTCAGACCTGTTTAGTAGCTGCACTGGAATGGACCAAGGATTTCCTTCTAATCCCCAATGATCTCATGTATGAAACAAGGGGTAAATATATCTACTGCTTAAAACCCCTATTATCATTAAATGAATGTGATGACCCATATCCAGTGCTTAGCATGGGCCCAGTACACAGAGATGAGTGTTTTCAACTGTAATAATTATGATTTTTTACTGTCATCTTTCACGCATGGTATTGGCATCAAAAATTGGGGCTATTTCCTCCTTCCTTACCAGCAGTCTCTTCGGGGAACATTACCTGGCATGGTCAGAGAGTAGTCGACTGTGTCTGTCACTGAATGGAAGAGCTGGGACTGGGACGCCTTTTTGAGTTGGTAGAGGAATCCTCCCAAGGCCGTTAAGTTCAACTTGTCAGTAGCATCGTCAAAGAGCCTGGGTGCAAATAAATATATTCTGTGTGGGAACAATTCATCAAGGGCATATGACAGAATGTGTATGGCAATCTGGTTGGTATAATTAACATAACCACTGTGAAATCACTGCAGAGAAATGGGTGGTATTGTCATAACTATTATTAATGTGAACAAGTCTACACTAGCCATGAGATTTTGATGCAAAGAATACCACAAAGCACACTTGAAAAAAAAATCTTTGCAGCTTTCAAGGCTAGCCACTAGTGGTAAGCACTCCTAAACTATTTGGCAAAAATGTGAAAGATGACGAATTACAGTTTCCAGATATCCCAGGAGGGTGGAGTGGGAAGACGTTAGGGTTGTATAGCCACAGTGAGCAAGGAGGTATCTATGGTCGACCTGCCAAGCCTGTGGCAATGTCAGTGGTATGGGATGCCATGTTCTGCTCAAGGGACATTGTCTTGAACAAAAATTGAATCTTGAGCCTTTTTGAAGAACAGAACTAGGACATACTAAGTTTTAAGACAGAAATAGTTTAAAATATGAGGCCTGAAAAGATATTACCTATTTTATAAATCCAGTGTAGAGAACAACTAAGCATACCTGAAATTTAACAACAAAAGTTGAAGACCTAGTTTGAAAATGAGCCAAGGATGTGAAGGAACAAGGATACACAAATGACTGGTGGGATCACAGGAAAAGACTGAACATGATTGTTTGTTTCTGTTTATAAGTAGGTAGGTGCAAATCAAAATCACAAGTTAATACTTGACACCAGAAGGAGAGCTACGAGCCTTTGAAGATGTTAAGTAGTTCTGATCATTGTAGTGCATGAAATAATTTCATAAGTAACGAGTATTGAAGTATTTTATCAAAATGCCATCCATTGTCATCTGGTATCAGAGTGTCATGCATAATTAAAATTCTGTAATTTTAGGGCTGGATAGATGGCCCAGCAGTTAAGAGCACTGGCTGATTTTTCGGAGGACCCATGTTCAACTCCCAGCACATGGTTGCTTATAACCATCTGCAGCTCCAGTTCCAGGGGACACAGGGTACTCTTCTGCTATCCTTGTGAACATGTGTACACAGGCATGCATGTGAGTAAAATGTCAATATACATTTAGAAAGATTAAAAATTATTTCTGTAGATTTAGTGGCTGGGGATACTGCTTACGTTGTAGAATATTTACATAGCATGCTTGAAGCCTAGGATTCTGGTGTTGCATCTCTATAATCCTAGTAATTAGGATGCTAAAGAGTAAGGTCAAAGCAATCCTTGGCTACATAGCAAACTTGGAATCAGCCTAAGATACATGAGATTCTATCTAAACAAAATGAAACAAACAAAACCCAAACAACATCAACAAGAAAAAAAGAAAGAGAGAAAGAAAGGAAGGAAGAAAGAAAGAAAAGGAAAGAAAAAAAAGCTGCTGCACTTTTATTCTGCTCTTGGATTCTGTCTATAAGTAGCAAGAATCTCTGGAGAGAGAGACTTTGAAGCATTTCCTGGCTCTATCATTTTAAAGTGTAATGGCTTGAAACAAATTCGTTGACTCTACTGACCTATATTTCCTCCTCTAAGAAATAAAGTAATAACACTAATGGTTGGGGTGCCTGGAGTGTTGTCTGGTCTGTGTGAAGTGTCTGGGAAAGTGCTTGATATCATAACCACTAACTAATGATAATTTATAGTATCATCTCATTATTGTGGCCTACTCATTGGAGTCTTTGAGAGATGAGCATCCATTCTGAGCATGGGAGCTGAATCTCAGCAGATGATCTCAGGTAGAGGAAACAGAGAGGCTCAGGAACTTAGCCTGCTTCTAAGACCATCCTTTTGAGTAAACTAACCACTCCCAGACAGAAAGTGAGACAAAAAGACAGAAACACACACACACACAAACATACAGACACATACATGGACACTGATATGAAGGGGTCGTTCAAAATAAAAATTATCAGCATACTATTCTTTGTATAAAAAATTTAACTTTAAAGTTTATTTTTGTAGCCAGTATTAATAGATATTTAATTATAATAAATTGCCCCTTTGAATAATTCTTCCAAGAAAGTCTATTAATATAGTAGCAAAGTCTTTTGTGTCTACACAAAATTATTCAAAAATAATTATATTTGCAACTGAAGTCTTACATTGGCAGGAGATATCTGATAAAAAACACAGCACACACACAACACATGCACATAGCATACACGGCACATTCACAACACACACCTGCACATACGTACATACACACACATATAAAATTCACACACACCAGCACATACACATATTACACACAGTACATACAGTATACACAGTACACACACACACACACACACACACACACACACACACACAATCCACACATGCACCTCACACCAGGACTCAAGCAAACACATACTAACACACACACATTCACATACACATACCAGCAAATACACAGCACACAAGTACACACACAGCATGGTACTCACATAACACACATATACAGCACACACCAAACATAGATATGTAAACACTCACCACAAATATACATTTAGTTTGGCAAATCTATTAAGTTCCTCAGGGCTTTTGAGAATACATTTATTAGACTGTGTGCACAAATCTCATATAATTTCAACCATCACTCTGCTCTCTACCAGCACCAAGTCAGACTACACAGAAGTTTTCTTTTTAATGTTTTCAATTATTAACCAAATGCACATGTTTAATAGAGATGACAAGAAAAATAGATATCCTACCTGGTTGATTTTGTAGGTCAATATCACTGTGTCCTACTATGAAAGAGACATGGCAACAAGTGCTGACTTTGGATTAAAGTAGCGAGCATACTCTTATACTTTGGGAAAGCAGTAACAGACACAATGATGTAGTTTGTGAAACTCCCTATGTTTCCAAGACCTGCCTAGAATACCTGATCCTCCTGTTTGAGCTTCCCACATGGTGGGCTTTCAGATGGATACTCTGTATCTGACTATGTAGAAGGACATCTTGCTATGAGGATGGATACTCTGTATCTGTGTAGAAGGACATCTTGCTATGAGGATGGATACTCTGTATTTGTGTAGAAGGACATCTTGCTATGAGGATGGATACTCTGTATCTGTGTAGAAGGACATCTTGCTATGAGGATGGATACTCTGTATCTGACTATGTAGAAGGACATCTTGTTATGAGGGTGTACAGATGACTTGGCCTATGTTCATTTACATTTTAGGATAATGAACAGACATAAACAATATATGGATAGATATACAAAAAAGGATTTTTCCAATTCAAACTGTAATATTTAAGAGAAATTAAAATTTAATGTCCCCAGTAAAGAATATGAAATGAAAAAAGACAGAAGCAGTTAAATATTTACAAATTATTGAAAACTACACATTTTATTTGCTATTTTCTATTCTGCTTTTT
>NW_022196902.1:10841227-10852006 GCF_008632895.1 Mastomys coucha
TGCCTCTGCCTCCCAAGTGCTGGGATTAAAGGCGTGTGCCACCACTGCCCATCTATTCTGCTTCTGAATCGTAACCATTTCCTTTTCTTTTGGTCTAGTAGAGAGACTACAGGAGTGTGTTAGACTCTTTCTGACACCCATGTACCACCTCCTAGATTTTAAAACACTTTAATAGCCAATTTATGGGATACTTAGAAGCAAGTGATTATTCTACCAGTTATAGCATTTACGGATTATATGAATCAGCGTGGGAAAAGTGAGTCTAAGTTTAACTGTTTCTATAGAAATCAACAGGCTGGTCAATGTCAAAGTTAGAACAGGAAGTCTGGCTGTCTGAGCCCAGCCTGTGAATGTTCAGCCTGCTTCCCTAGCACTTCCTGTCTGTCCTTTTTGTAGGAAGCCTGAGCATAATGACTATACTTGGAGGAATAAATAAGGTGATGTGGTGTGACTGGCGATCACAAGCACTCCAGAATTGACCTGTTGTCAAACGTCTGAGGCAGGCCGTAGCTGACTTCCCTTCTTTGCCTTAATGTGGTTCTTAGACATCAATAAGTACCATATTTCTGGGTAGAAATGTTTTTATTTTTTTATTTCATGAGTATGAGTGTGTGTGAGATATGTGTGTGTGTGCGTGTGTGTGCGCACACTTAAGTGCATAAACCTAAAGTTGATGATGGGTGTCTTCCTCAATTTTTTTATCTTGATCTTTTTCATTCTATTTATTTCTTGCTGCAGGTTCTATTACTGAATCTAGGGTTTGACAATTTTTGCTAGCCTAGGTAACTGGTTTGACCTAGGGAGCTTGTCTTTAACTCCCAAGTGTTATGATTCCAGGGAGCTACTATGCCTGCCTGGCTTTTTTATGTGTGTCCTAGGGATCTCTGATTTTCATCCTTGTGCAATAAACACATTGTCCACTGAGCTATCTCGAAAACCCATGGTATGGGATTTTGTAGCAAGAGTCACCAAAATTTTAATGTATAACTTAATTCAACCTCATAACTACCCTCTGAAAATTACTTTTAAAAAGAATCTTATTTTCCTATTAAGGAAATCAGATATGATACTCCAACCATAGACCAAATTTCAGGTAATCCAGTTCAGAACTGGAACTCAGGCATTAGAGGACGGTTCATTCAAAAAATGATGTGTAGAAGGAGGGAAGACAATGGAAAGAGAGATGGGGGACAGTCTGGTTGATATCAATTGATTGTTGCCTTGCCAGCCCAAGAAACTGGATTCAATCCCCAGAGCCCACATACAAAAGCAGAGTATAATTATAATGGCTCACATTTGTAACTAATCCTGGTGTGGAGGAGGCAAGTACAAGTCTATATCTGGAATTCGTTGGTCAGCCAGCCGAGCTTACTTGAGAAGCTCTAGAGGCCATGAGAGATACTGTCTTAAAAGCAAACAAATAAACAAAAAAAGTGGATAGTGCCTGAAGAACAGGCAAGGGTTTCCTACATACATATACACTTATACATACACACATACATACATATATACATACATACGTACACATGCACATGTGTGCGTGCAGATACACACACACACACACTGGAGAGCATTTTTAGTAATTGGTTAGTGCGTTATCCCCAGACTAATTTTGAGACCAGACAAATTAACACAGGCGTAGCCAACAGGCAATCCCTGCTGAAGCATCCTCAGAAGACGCTGGCCTTGCATACCTGTCGGCCTGGGTAGAGAGACTGAGCACCACCTTGGCAGCACTGCTGCCACTCAGACTGCCTCCCCGGAAGTCTGAGGTCCGGCCACGGCTACATTCCCGAACAAGCTCCTGGATGGAGTGTGGCTGGACCACGGGGGCTGTGTTCAGGGAAGGCCCCTGCTCCAGGCTCTGCTCCTGGGACGAGCTCTTAAACTCAAGTTCGCCAAGGAGGCCAGAGCTCCCAGGTGTCTTCTGTGGCTGGTGGATGGTCAGAGGGGGCTGGGAGACGCTGTCGCTGAAGTGGGTGTGCTCCAGTGTGCCCACATACTCGCAAACCCTAGAAAGAGTCAAACAGGAAGTGAATACTGTAGCCCAGCACTGCCGACTCTGTTCATCCCACAGCGAGGTAAAAGGAGATCCAACTACCCTTGGAGTTTGTCTCAGCTTTTCTCCTTTCCTCTTAGCATATTTTTGCACTGTCGTTCCCTCACTCTGTGAGTGTCTGGAGGCAGGAGACTTGTTTTGGGTTGGGCCAGCCCTGGCATGGGTAAGGGATTCCTTAGTTTCTCTCACTCATCACTGCTGGGGAAAAGACAGGCAACAGAGCTCTGTTGCCTGTCTTCTGTGTTGCTTAGCTTACTGCTTTACTAGACAACTTATTTGAAAAGTTTCCCCAAGGAATCCCATCTCCCTCTGTACTATGCTCTGATTAGCTGAGAAGCGAGCGCTTCCTTCAGAAAGGATCCCAAATGAACCCGCGTAGTGGAGAGGCTCTGTTGACACAGTAGACTTCTACCCAGCTATGACGTGTCTCATGCTGATAGCTCCATAAATTTGTGTCCAAGTAGGGAATAGGGTTAAGGGGGCATACCCTAGCACTGCAGAAACAGGACATGTGCAACTGCCAACTTCCAAAGGATTTGTTCCCAATTGAATTTAAGATTAAGATGCATTCTAAGACATCTCAGATAACGTAGTTGTTGTCGATGGGCATCCTGATAAACTATTCTGGTGTTCTATACTTAGGGAATTTGTTGAATTTATATATATATTGCTTGGGTGCCACCTGAGTCTCTTCCTTTTGTTTTTTTTGTAAGACCGATGCAGAACATCTGGTCATCAGCTTCTCTGTTTCGCCCCACTTTGCTCCAGGGTGCTTCATCCTGGTCCTTTCACCCATTCCTTTCAAGTTGGTTGGTGTACTGGGAGGTGCTAATACTAAGGTCTGGTTCCCTAATTGGTTCTTGATTTTGTCAATGAAGAAGGCTGGGAGCCAACTGCTGGAGAGAAGGTATAGGTGGGACATCCAGGTCCCAGGAGGAAAAGGCAGATACAGGGAAAAAGAGGGCTTTCCTGCTGTGCTTTTCAGCAAGAACAAAGCTTCAGTCATGTAAGGCCTCAGGGCAGCTAGGGCCTACAGACTCTGCTATGGGCGGGCGTCGGGGGCCAAGGAGGTTGGTGGGGACTAGCTGATACAGGGTAGCTTATAAGTTTAGGACAGGAGGAAAAATGGAGATAATAATTGATGAGGGAATGCCTTTCCAGGCAGGAAATTCTGTGCCCAGAAACTGTGATAGCCAGCAAGTTCTAAAGTAATAAAGCTGTCTGAATGTTTTTTATCCGTGGAGCAAAGGTGGGGTAGAAAAAGGGAAGCTGGGTTGGAGGATGGTTACGATCAAACAATCCAGAGGAGGGGCTGGTAGCTCTGTCACAGCTCCAGGGCTAAGGCTACTGGTAATGTGTTTTTAAAACTACTCCAAACAGGCTAGTTTTACAACCATGAGGCATTCTGCATGCTTTTCTCTTAGGAACTCAACTAGCACTTGGAGCTACATTTGTTTTAGTGAAGTTGAACTAAACTCAGATCTTGCTGGTTATCATCTAACTGGTCTCTTTCCGGGGTGATCTGCTCGTTCACTTTCTTCTGCTCTGATGCCAGTGCTTGGGAAGATGTGGTTCTTGACTTGGACTTAAGAGTTGCACTATTGAGTTGTCATCATTTTGTTTTTTATTTTAAAGGTGATGGCTAGGACTCTCTTTACTTCCATGCCACAAAGCGTAGAGTCAAATTTTTAGTGGTGCTTTACACAGATGTATTATTGTGTTCTTATTTTTCTTTGTCCACTTAAACTAGATGTCTTTAATGAGGTACTGTATATAATGATGTGTGTTATCCAGGGCCCTTTTTGTAAATAGAAAGGACACCATACTCATTTAAACTGCTTGCTTGTGTTCTATCTGCCACTCTAGAAAGCAGTCCATTGGTATAATACATCTGTCTCCCACAGCAATGTCAACAGATAAATCACAATTTTCTGAATCCAGTTCTGCTATTCTGTTCTCCAAAACATAGGTTCAGCAGGTACCTATCTCTTGTCCTCTTTTCTGTGTCTCACTAAAAATGTATCTAGATGGTGAGTACTCCACTGAGATGCTGGCAGACTCTGGAGTCTATACCCTCTCTACCACCCCAGGCTTTCCAAGGCGGGGTCTGTGCCATTAGAGGTGGGGATACCATCATGCACCTGAACACGTGTGGCCAGCAGTCCGGATTGTGGCTTCCCATCTCCAGGCCTACGCTGAGGATGGCATCCATGCACAAGACGTGGGCTGTGTGCAGCCACACCCCCTGCACCTTCCCCATCTGCTCCAGTTTCTGCTCCACTTTTAGTTTCACTGTGCCAGAAAGACATTTATTAAAATAGCAGTCTGAGTAAGGGAGACAGAAAGGGAGAGAGACAAGATGGAAATGAAAGAGTGTGTTCTCATGCAAGAGCAAAAGGGAAATGATATACTTCACTGGCCGCAAGCCCCTCTTCAGCAGGTCTCCATCGTCCACATGCAAAGTCATGGTCAGACAAGACCCCATTCACTGGTGACCCCTGCTCTGTGGCTCTAGGGTCAGATGGATCCTGAGCTAGGTACAGTTCCTTCTGGCCCACCTATGGGTCTAGTGAGACATAACACCACTATAGGTGGGCTTATGTGCTAACTCCAGCCAAACCATCTGTTTCCTGATTCTTTATCCTTCCCTGTGCACCCAAATTTATAAATATCAAGACATTCTTGGCAGTCTGCAAGTAAGTCTCTCTGAGATTAATATTATGTATGGCTTTCTGATGTGGTCATCTAAAAATCTATATCTATGTGTCTGGAGCACAAGGATTTCTTTTCAAGTGAAAACCATGATGTCATTTTATCCCCGAAGTCCACACTTGTATCTGTGAGCTATAAATAATGCTTTATTGGAACAAAATAGAGTGGTGACAACTGAGGAAGAATACAAAAACTGATTTAGCACATCATTCATGCTAAGTCCCAACACAAAGCCAAAGGGCAGTAATACCCTTAAAGAGAGCTTTCCAGTTGCCAGGTTTGGTGGGGGATAATTCAGAGGTAAGAAATAGAGGAAACTGTCTTCAAGTGACTCAGCCAGTTTCATGTCATAAGGAGGAAGTTACTTTTAGGAAAATACTACTTGCCTCATGAATGTAAGACCGATTTTATTTTGTATTTGTTTATGATTAGGACATTTTTAGCTATGTAAAATGTGTTGTGTTTTAGGAACTATAATTATAAAAATTAAGCATTTAAAAATATTTATTTTATGTGTATGAGTGTTTTATTTGCATGTATGTATGGGCACATGTGCATGTGGGTTCCACAGGTCAGACATGAATGTCAGAACCATAAAGATGGGTGTGAGCCACCACGTAGGTGCAGAAAATATAATTTCGGTCCTCTGGAAGAGCAGCTAGTGCTCTTAACAGGTGATCCATCTCTCCAGCTATAAGACCTCTTTTAAAGGTTCATCTTATTTATTTATTTACTTATTTTTTTTTGTGTGTATGAATGTATGCACACATACATATGTGTAGGCATGCATACCTGTGCATGTGCAGAGATCTGAGGTAGGGTGTTGTATCCCTGAGAACTAGGGTGGAAGGAAGACTTTTATGTTGTACGTGACTTGTAATTTGGGAGCTAAGATCTGAGAACTGTGGTCCTTATGATTGAATAGCAAACACTCTTAACTGCTGAGCCATCTCTCTAGACCCTACAAGTTGTATTTCTGAGTAAGTTCTTGCTCTAGAACTCAAGCTGGCCTTAGATTTGCAACTCTCTCACCTCAGACTCTTGAGGTCTGGCATACAGATATTCACCACTACAGGTGGCTAACTGTGCATATCTGTGTGTAGTTACTAGGTACACAGTGCTTAAGGAAGCTTCAATTCCTCTTTCCTCCTTCTCCTAGATCTGTAAGAACTATTTTGCTTGTTAACAGGCTCCTAAATATTACTAACATTTGTAGAATAGTGACCTAAATTGCATATCTTTGCTAAGAATACACATTTCTATGACTAGCTATCCACAGATAGCATCAGTAGAATTTGAATTTCGTGTATTGCTTGTATTTCTCCTTCAGCCTGCTGGCTGCCTTGCATCTCTTATTGCTATTAGGAAAGGTATTTTCTTTGAGTCTAGAAGATCATCAGCTTCACTGAAGCTTTCTTGTGTCCATAAAACTCAGGTTTTCCTGAGTGAAGTTTTTCAGGCCCCCCTTTATAGACTCTATTTGATTTTTACACTTAGAACATTGGCCAATTTGCCAGTCCTACTATAACCAGAGGGATATCTAATGTGCACTAGCAGCCTGATGATGACCCAGGTGTAGGCTCTGTTTGGTGGGCCCCTGGCACTCTTGTCAGCAGCTAACTGTACTTTCCTTGTCACTAGTAGCCAGTATGACTCTTTTGTGAGGAGGAGACACCATCAACACTATGTAAGTTCTTTCACCTAAAACAGACTAAAGCCTGTGTCCCAGAGGGGTTCCTGACTAGTGGCAATTACCTACTGTGTATCACACATAGAATGGGGACCAGTTGCTAATGGTATCACCAGGTAGATCCTGGTCTGCAGCTGTTACCTTGTGCTAGGGCATCACTGGGCTCTTGGGCTTCCCTTTCTTCTTTCTCTTCTTGGACACAGGATGCAGCTGCCATTTGAGCAAGAGCTGAGGCACAGTTAGCGGCAACCCCTTCAGGGAGACAAACAGCTACCCATTAATTGAGTATGTTCTCCGGACATATACCATAAGAACCTATTCTAAATGATGCGATGCTTTGCCCAGTGAGTTCTGAAGAGAACCTCCCTTAGGCTAAGAGTCAGGGATCCCCACAGGTACCTAGGGCACAGCTCAGCCGAGCAGCTTTCCGCAGCCCATCAAGGCTCATGCAGATGGCATCTCGTTCTTTCTGGTTCTGCTCTTTGATGCCCTCAGCTCCAAGGATGAAGGCCAGCCCCTTGGAGCTTCCTGCCATCCGACCAGTCAAGGGGGTTGACAGAGTATCAATCAGGTTCTTCCAGCAGCCAACCAAAATATAACGGGCAAATGCAACACCTACAAGAAAGAGAGCATGTTGGCCACTTTTCAGAGACAAAAAGAATGACAAAGAAGAGTCTGAGGTTCTCCAGGCCTCAGATAAGCAATTCTGGGTTACATGTAATTTTATAACAGGAAACACAATGTATTAGATTGTGTTGGGTCAGGTTTCACATGGTGATCATAAATAATGAATGTGACATCACTGTCTCTGCTGGGCAATTTCATTAGCTACCTTCACCCCAAGATAAGGTCATAATTTATTGAAGCCACCATTAACAGCTCAACGACTGGTAACATCTGTAATGTATGTACATTTTACACTCAAAGGTGAAGGTCTTACCTGCTACCATGGAATCATCAAGTCTCCGGCTCTGGGTGAATGGCGACTCCACTGAAGCTGATGCCATCAACTGGCCACCGATTGCACTGCTCTCTAGGCCATCAATATCTGCCAATTACAAGAGCAAAGCCATCTCTAAAGTCTTCCCTTTTGGTAGATCAATTAAAAAAAATAAGCAGTAGCCACCGTAATATTTATGTCTTTTCAACAAAAATCCATTCTATTTATTATACATGAGCCATAGAGTCACTTTTTCTGAGAAAATTATAAATGTTGTTTTGTTCCCTCAGTTTGTTTTTTTTCATTGTCAAAACATTCTTTTTTTTTGTAGGACAAGATTTTAATATTTTCAGCTGTTAATATTCAACAAACAGAATAATTATTTTAAGATTACATTTAAGATATATATATGTATATGTATATATATCCAGCTGGTTTTGTTGATTCTTTGTATAGTTCTTTTTGTTTCTATTTGGTTGATTTCAGCCCTGAGTTTGATATCTCCTGCCATCTACTACTCTTGGGTGTATTTGCTTCTTTTTGTTCTAGAGTTTTCAGGAGTATTGTCAAGTTGTTAGTGTAAGCTTTCTTCAGTTTCTTTTTAGAGGCACTTAGAGCTATGAGTTTTCCTCTTACCACTGCTTTCATTGTGTCCCATAAGTTTGGTATGATGCTTCTTCATTTTCATTAAAATTTAAAAAGCCTTTAATTTCTTTATTTATTTCTCCCTTGACCAAGTTATCATTGAGTAGAGCATTGTTCAGCTTCCATGTGTATGTGTGCATTCTGGTTTTTTGTTGTTGTTGGTATTTAAGACCAGCCTTAGACTGTGGTGATCTGATAGGGTGCATGGGATTATTTCAATCTTCTTGTATCTGCTGAGTCCTGTTTTGTGACTAACTATATGGTCAATTTTAGAGAAAGTACAGTGAAGTGCTGAGAAGAAGGTATATTCTTTTGCTTTAGGATGAAAAATGTTCTATAAATATCTGTTAGATCCATTTGGTTCATAACTTCTGTTAGTTTCACCGTGTCTTTGTTTCTGTTTCTATGATCTGTCCATTGCTGAGAGTAGCATGTTGAAGTCTCCCACTAGTATTGTGTGGGGTGTGATGTGTGCTTTGAGCTTTAGTAGAGTTTCTTTTATGAATGTGGGCGCCCTTGCATTTGGACCATAGACATTCAGAATCGAGAGTTCATCTTGGTAGGTTTATCCTTTGATGAGTATGAAGTGTCCTTCCTTATCTTTTTTGGATAACTTTTGGTTGAAAGTTGATTTTATTTGATATTAGAACAGCTACTCCAGATTGTTTCTTGGGACCATTTGCTTGGAAAATTGATTTCCAACCTTTTACTCTGAGGTAGTGTCTGTCTTTGTCACTGAGGTGCATTTCCTGTATGCAGCAAAATGCTGGATTCTCTTTACATATCCAATCTGTTAGTCTATGTCATTTTTGGGGAATTGAGTCCATCGATGCTAGGAGATATTAAGGAAAAGTGATTGTTACTTCCTGTTATTTTTGTTGTTAGAGGTAAAATTATGTTTGTGTGGCTATCTTCTTTTGGGTTTGTTGAAAGATTACTTTCTTGCTTTTTCTAGGGTGTAGTTTCCCTCCTTGTGTTGGTGTTTTCCATCTATTATCCTTTGTAGGGCTGGATTTGTGGAAAGATATTGTTTAAATTTGGTTTTGTCATGGAATATCTTGGTTTCTCCATCTATAGTACTTGAGAGTTTTGCTGGGTATAATAGCCCAGGCTGGCATTTGTGTTCTTGTAGGGTCTGTATAACATCTGTCCAGATCTTCTAGCTATCATAGTCTCTGGTGAGAAGTCTGGTGTAATGTTGATAGGTCTGCCTTTATATGTTACTTGACCTTTTTCCCTTACTGCTTTTAAAATTCTTTCTTTGTTTAGTGCATTTGGTGTTTTGATTACTATGTGATGGGAGGAACTTCTTTTCTGGTTCAGTCTATTTGGAATTCTGTAGGCTTCTTGTAGGTTTATGAGCATCTCTTTCTTTAGGTTAGGGAAGTTTTCTTCTATAATTTTGTTGAAGATATTTACTGGCACATTACATTGGGAGTCTTCACTTTCTTCTACACCTATTATCCTTAGGTTTGGTCTTCTCATTGTGTCCTGGATTTCCTGGATGTTTTGCATTAGGAGCTCTTTGCTTTTTGCATTTTCTTTGACTGTTGTGTCAATGTTTTCTAAGGTGTCTTCTGCCCAGACTCTCTTTTCTATCTCTTGTATTCTGTTGGTGGTGCTTGCATCTATGACTCCTGATCTCTTTCCTAGGTTTTCTAACTCCAGGGTTGTTTCGCTTTGTGATTTCTTTATTGTTTCTATTTTCATTTTTAGGTCTTGGACAGTTTTGTTCATTTCCTTTGGTTGTTTGATTGTGTTTTCCTGTAATTCTTTAAGGGATTTTTGTGTTTCCTCTTTAAGTGCTTCTAGCTGTTTACCTGTGTTCTCCTGTATTTTTAAGGGAGTTATTTATGTCCTTAAAGTCCTCTATCACCATCATGAGAAGTGATTTTAGATTTGAATCTTGCCTTTCTGGTGTGATGGTGTATCCAGGACTTGCTGTGGTGGGAGAATTGGGCTCTGATGATGCCAACTAAACTTGGTTTCTGTTGCTTATGTTCTTATGCTTGCCTCCTGCCATCTGATTATCTCTAGTGCTACCTGTTCTTGCTATATTTGACTAGAGTCTGTCTGTCCTTCCTGTGATCCTGGTTGTGTTAGAACTCCTCAGAGTTCAGCTGTCTCTGATCCTGTGATTCTGGGATCCTGTGATCCTGAGATCCTCGCTGTGTCAGAGCTCCTGGGAGTCAAGTTGTCTCTAGGACCCTGAGATCCTGGTGTGAACAAGCTTCAGGATCCTGTGGTCCTGGGTGTATTAGAACACTTTGAAGTAGAGCTTCTTCTGTGTGTTGTGGGACTAGCTGCGGAGTTAGTGCCCAAGGTCTACTCAGGACACCAGCCCAGAAAGGAAGGAACCCATGCCACTGGTCGGGCAGAGTTCCTGGGTGCCTGGGTCCCGCTGGTCCCAGTTACTTCTGGTGTTGGGGCACATGTGTTCTCCTCACCTCTGATCCTATGATCAGTCTGTAATCCAACTCCCAACAATGGTCAGCAGCAGCTGTGAGTGGAAGTCCAAGGATGTAGCAGTTGCTCAGTCCCATAAAGCAAGCAGGTGAAGAAGAGAGTCCAAAGCATTCTTTTAAGTGCTGTTGCATGCTTTATATTTGAAAAAAAAAATAAAGCTAAACTCTGCCTCTGCTGTTGTCATAAAATCTACTCACTCGACTGAATGCTTTGCTTGACGTCTGTAACTCTTGTATCAATTTGAAGAAGAGGACTTTATAAGTTACT
>NW_022196902.1:10852639-10860064 GCF_008632895.1 Mastomys coucha
TCAAACAACTTTTATAATACTCATTTTTATTGTTATAATATTTTATAAATTTTAAATATGACAAAAAATATCCTATCAATATGTACTATATTTGTGAATATGTATATCCAAAAAAAATCAATAAACTTTCAAAATAAAAAAAAATCTACTCACTCAAGATGTTTTCATCTTTGGATCCTGTATTTATTCAAAATTATGACATTATCACTAATCATACTCATAGAGTACTCTTGTATGCATGTGCACATACATGTACATACATATGCACACACACACACATTTTAAAGAGGTCTCACTATATGGAATCGCCTGGTTTCAGACTTGCTAGTCTCCTGCATCTGCTTCTCATGTCCTGGACCAGAAAGCTTGCCAGGTTAGTCTTTTTCTTCCGGAGTTGTTTTACCAGAACTAAGGAGAATAACCCTCTGTAATAATTTCTATTCTAATTACAAATGCACTGATGATGATTATGATGATGACAATACTTTTCAATTTTCAAATTGTTTTACTTTGTTTATTTTGTTTTTTCATTTGATTGTCCCTAACTACTTATACCAGGAAGGGATGGTATTATTATTTTTCCATTTTTCAGGATGAAATTCAGTATTTGAAGAAGAAAAAGGTATAATTTCTGAGTTTCTGGGGTAAGATCTAAGTGTAAAGTAGATAAACTGCCCAAGTCCATGAGGCTGACAAAGGACAGAATTGGATTTCATATTCATGTTTTCTGATTGGCATTCAGGCCTCTCTCTATAGCACTATGGCTTAGTTCAACATGGGTTCCTAAACTATGTCCTTCCAATTTTTGCAAGAATAAACTACCTATGAAAATAGCTTTACAAACTTCTTCCTATTCTGGCAGGAAGGGACTGGTCTGGGTTAAAAACCCCGGGTTTCTGCTTATCCCTGAATGAAGAGGACCTTTAGACCTGAGCCAGGTACTTCATTCTTTGGGCACCAATTTCCTCATTATAAAATAAGCTGATCATGAGATACAACATATGAATTTGGATATAACTGATACAGTTAAATGAAACATAGGGAAAGGCATAGAAAAAGAGGACAGGATAATTTTCTCCTTAATTTGGAACTTCATCCTTGCTTGAGTCTTGCTTGATGATGTCAATACATGGGGTTAACATTTTTATTTTATATTGGAAATCTTCTAGGTAACACATCAAAAGTTCATAAAGTGGAAATTTATATGGCTGCTACTATAGAAACAGGCAAGTTTTCTGGAATCAATTTAGCTTTTAACCAATTGCTTATGATATTTACCAGAAGTGACCATTTTATCCAGATTATAATAGCTCCTATATACTGTGTACAAGATTAACAACTCAAGCAATATGAAATTTATTTACATAAAAAGTTTTCTATTTCATTGAATGGTTTGCCATGTTACAAGAAGTGGCCTGTTAGCTGATGGTCCGAACTCACAGTGCCTCTCCTGGTACACCATTGGAGGATTGGATACTACCCACACTTTACTTGTTGGTTTACCTCTGGAATCTGCTATAAAATTTCATGGTCTATTAGTTATTATTTTTATTTATGTCAGTATTTTACTTGCATGTATAGATATGGACCAAGTACATGACATGCCTGGTGCTCTGGAGGTCACAAGAAGGCATTGCACTGCAACCAAAATTAGAGATGATTGTGAATTGTCATGTGGGTACTGGGAACAGAACGTGGGTCATCTGCAAGAATAGTAAGTGCTCTTAACTGCCGAGTCATCACTCCAGCACTCACAGAAACTTATTTTCTCTCATATGTTGAAAAAACTACATATTGCTATCATTAATATTCTTACATTATAGCTGATTAGGAATAATGATAGATGAATACAGGTAACGTGGATTGTCTGTTATTCCTTTTACATCAATCAAATGACTCTCTTTATTAAGCTTTGGGTAAGAGGTTCATAGAGATCTTATTTGGCAGAAACCTGGTATTTAAGATCCTCAAATGAATTCCAAGACACTTACACACTCTAGGCAATATTCTCTACCCTAATAAAGGGGGTTTGTAGAAACATATGGAAACCAAGCATTGATTAAACTAAATGACTATCTTTTACATATATGAATGATTGTTTACTATGTGTTTGTCTGTATACATGTTCATATGTGTGCATGTGTGTATGCACATATGTGTGGAGGCTAGAAATTGATGTGAGCTGTCTTCCTCTTCATCATCTTTTTTTAGACAGGGTTTCCCACTGAAACTGGAGCTCTCTGATTCAGCTATATTGACTGCCAGAAAAATGCCAGGGACCCTCTGTACCAAGATTATAGATACCTATAACTATGCCTGATCTTTATGTAGATGTTAGGGATCAAACATAGATCCTCAAGGTGACTGAGCCTTCTCTTCAATACCCACGAATGGTTATTTTTCAAGTGGTATAAATAGAACCATGATCAATAAAATACAAACTGGTCACTTGTCTCACTTCCTGATCCTTAAGATGTGGAACCTAGACTTGGTTTTACCAGTTCTATCTCGATTCTAGAAGAAAGATTCCCGATTCAGGAAAGTTCCAGGACTGTGTCGTCCAGGAAGAGGCTTCATTAATATCTCTCTACCGGGTTTCCAATAAACACTTTACTTTCAAATGCCTGATTGTTGTTTCCCACCTGCTAGTTGCTTACTCTGTCATCTTTATGAAAGCCGTGGTGTCAACCACAGATAACACTAACTACTTTTAATCAACAGATCTAACCTCTCAGCTACACTATACAGTTTTATTCATACTCTGCCCCTGTGTAATAAGCAGTTGATGAGCTTGAGATGCAGGAAACACTACTAATATAGGAACATGCCCTGTGTGTCCCATGAGCTGCAGCCAGGAGAGGACAATTCAGATTGTAAATCAATCTGGGAACCCAGAATCAGTAAAATCCAAAATAAAACAACCACAAAAATCAGCCTTGAAGATTTAACTTATCTGCTGAACATATCAAAGCTTTGAACATTATTGGTAAGCCATTAAAAACCAGAAACATCTGCTTTTGCCAAAATTACCCTACCTTGAGATAATACATACTATTGTCTATATGTCCACTTGAGATTTCTAGCAGTTAAAAAGGATATTAAAATTTTTGACACTATAGAGAAGGATAGTGGGAAAGCCGGTATTTGGCATTATTTTAAATTCTGGAACAGATGGGAAAAGAATACTGACAGGAAATGGGAATGAAGCCAAGTAGAAAACCAACAGCTTTGCATTATCAATGGATCAATCCCAGGAGCAGTAAACAATGTGGGATCTCTATTAGCATGTGAGAGCTTCCAGGAATCACTCTGGGCCTGTGTCCAACAAAACAAAACAAAAAACCCACAAGTCCATCAACGAGCCTACAGAGTTTCTCCAACATTGAGGGTGCAAAGTTAGCCCCACCCAATGGTGATAGTGAGAACACCAGGCTGCCCATGACAAAAGGAGAACAAATGCTTGAGATGTGTTTTCATGATTCCTTCCTGGAACTGTTACTCAAAGCCCGTTCAAGCATTGTGGCATTTCTAAACCATGGCATTACCCACTGACCGGTGAGCATGGTGATGAGGGGAAGGCTGTTGTCCTCAGGGCTGCCCCAGTAGCCAGCTTCTCCCAGCATGTTTCTCTCCAGCACCTGATGGTACAGTTCCTCTATCCAGGCTTGGGAGAAGACCATCAGCACACCGCTGGTCTGCACCTGTTTCATGAACTCTTTCTGCAGAGAGGTCATGGAAAGGGACCGAAATATACACTCTTGTGAATGAACAGCCTCCCATACTTCTCCCCCTTCCCATCCTAACTGAATCAGAGCTTTTGATTGGGGGTAAGGATAAAGGGGAAGCTGGATGCAGCCCAAGCTCCACACAGGTGTTTTACTTGTGACATCATCTGACAAATAGCCTGTGAAAGGACCAGGATGCTGCACTTTACACTCTTGTTTTTGGTTGGTGGGAAGGTTATCACCTGCATGACTACCTTCCATAGTTTCTTCTTCTTGCTGTCCCAATAGCAGCAGGGATAGAATAAGCTGTGGAAGGAGTATATATACCCAAGGAAGACTTGACCTACACTCTTACATTGTCATCAAGTAACATTGAAAGGTTATATTTCATTCAAGAAAGAAGCGATCATTGATTCCTTTCCGCAATTCATGATTTAGACTCCTAGACTGACATCAAGGAGCGGCTTGTTCAAGCCAAGGGAGTCAACCACAGGAGAGTCAACAGATCCTTACTACACACCTTACAAAAGGCATTAAAGACACAAGTGATTACCGTGTGAACTTCACATTCATCTTCTCCACCCTCCAAACCTGCCTTCGCATGGGTACTGCAGAGCAGTGGGGCACAAAACACACTGGCCAGCAGTTTCTCCCTAGATGCCTGACACTCGGCTGCACAGAGACACTGACACCATCGCTTATCCAGGGGAAAACCCATGCCAGAGCTCATGCTCACCATCATGCCTGGTGCCACGGCTGGTCGCTTCCGGTAGTAGTCACCATGGGAGAGCTTCAGGTTGAGCAGAAGGGCACAGAGTGCTGCCGTGTACAAGCTGTCTGCATTCATCAGCATCTGGAAGCTCAGGCTACTGCCTCCATCAAAGCCAGGAGAGTGCATCATGCCTATGAGAGGAAATGAAGGCATCCATGGGGGTGCCACAGTGTGCTATGATAGACATGATATGATATGAGATATGAGATATGAGAGCCAGGATAGACGCCAGCCACGGAAAGTCCACTGTGGAGACCACGTCTATACAGTGCTGACTCCTAGCCAGGATGCTCACGGGACGAGATGCACTTTACAGCACATCAGGAAGCACATGTTCTGGAGTTGATTTTCTACAACTGGATCTCAAGCTGTTAACTAGCAGTAGTCACGTGGTTAAAGCCCTTTGAGCCCTCTATAAATTCCTTATGGGTCAAAATTTCCAGATGCTTTCCATGACAACATAAAACCATTCAATCGCATCTCCTCTCGCCTCTTGTTCTCAACTTGTTTGCTATTTCTTCCCACTTCTATCTATACCTGCCTTGGTCACCTAGACCTCTGATGATTTGCTTTTAAGTCAGCTTCTCAGAGACCTTCTTTTTTAATTCCAGTTTCCTTCCAAGATGCACAAACTGCTTTCTCTCCCCTACCTATTGCTTTGATGCCACTTATTCTACTTAGCACTATATTGATAGTTTACATAGGTGTAGGCATGCATATGTGTGCAGACATGCAAGTGTGTGTGTGTGTGTGTGTGTGTGTGTGTGTGTGTGCACGTATGCACTAGGGGTTAAAGCCAGGTTTTACACACACCAGGTTGATGCTCTACTTATAAAGCAGCACCGTTATCTCTTGGCTTTCTGAGACAGGCCTCATTGTGTTGCTCAAGATGGTGTCATACTCATTCTTCCTGCCTCAGCCTCCCAGGTACTGAGATTACAGGCATCAGCCACTGTATCAACCTGCACATTTGTTGATGGTCTGCTCTTAGCATTCTAAGGCAAGATCTGAGAGAGGGGTGTGGCTATTGTTTTGTTCATTAGAGACCCTTAGTGCCTAAAATAGTGCCTGTCACAGAGCAGGTTCTTGTTGTTTGATGCAGGAGTAAAAGTCCACATTTTTATCAGAACCAACTATTACCAGAACTAATTACAGTCATCTACATAAGGCACCTAAGGCAGCACAAAACATGAAATTATTGAGCCAGGTGTGTTGTCACATGCCTGCATCTCATCATTCGGGTGGCTGGGAGAGGAGTCTAGATCAGGTGGGGTTTCATAGTGAATCTGAGGTAAACATGGGCTATATAAAGAACTTGTTTAAATAATAAAAGTGAAAGTAAATATTCACAAGCTGAGCATGGTGATGCATACATTTAAGCCCGGCACTCAGGAGGCAGAGGCAGGAGCATCTCTGTAAGTTCAAGGCCAGCATGCTCTACAAAGCAAGTTCCAGACCAGCCAGGATTACACAGTGAGACACTGTCTGAAATTAGCAACCTAAAAACAAAAAAGACAAAAAAGCTAAACACAAAACAACTGTAAGATAGCCATTTTCCTTTTCCTATGCTGTGAAGAGCTGAAAGCAGGCTTTGAACATGTGCTTGGCCATCAGCACTAATTTCAGGGTTATTTACAATAGCCAAAAGGCAAAAACAACCAAGTTTAGCAAGGAACAAGTGGGTAATCAACTGTGGGGGACACATAAAATGACATATTATTCAGCACTGTAACAGATGAACCTTAAGAACATTCTGCTACATACAATAAGTAAGACAAAAATGATAAATATGTAGAATCTGCTGATGTGCATTGCCTAGACATAACCAGCAGTCTGATCATAGGAGTCCCCAGGCAAGAAATGTTAAATGATTGATTCAGTTAAGAGAGCAGAGGCCAGATGACAGAGCAAGGGAGAAAAAAGGTTTAAATATTTTAATGTATAAATGAATAATTAAAGATTTGGGATGGGAGAATAATGTCAACTCAAAATAACAATGTATGAAAAGGCCATGAGAAAATATGATACTTGCTAAGATAATTAGAAATTAAAATCAATAATAAAAATATGTTTGAACAGAGGTACCTTTGTGTGGTGGGAAAAAGAAGCTCCCAGAAGCCATTGTTATTAAATGAAAATCCCAGTGCAGAGGGTGGACTGTCTTGCTATGAATAATTGGTCAAAAAGTCTCAGAGATTCCCCAAATAAAACAATTGTATTAATTGAGTTAACTGCTCTTCAGAACTAGGTGGTGCTATTCAGGTTGCTTTGGGAGAACTGACACTAACATCACTCTGAGCTGTGGACTCTGCAAGCCATACTACTGACCAGTTGAGTAAGATGTACCACTAGCACAATAGAGGTAAGTATCTTACGGTAACCGACTGCTTTCTAAGTGGAGTGGACGCCTATGGAGAGTTAATGTCTGAAACTAAAAACTCAACCAATATGAGAAAGGCTGAGAAAGTCAAAGGCTCCAGAAGGGAAGCCACTGTGGTTAGTTCACTAAATGGAAAAAACGCACCATCAGTTTATCTTCTAAGTAACTGTGTTCATGCCCATAGATTAGCACTTGTCCTAGTTACTTTTCTAATACTCTGATGAAACACCATGACCCAAAGCAAACTCAGGAGGAAAGGAGTTATTTGTATTACATGTCCTGAATCACAGTCCACTGAGGAAAGCCAAGGCAGAAACTCAAACCGGGCAATTACCTGGAAGCAGGAGTTGCTGGAGATGACACGGAGGGACACTACTTACTGGTTTGCTTCTCATGGCTTGCTCAGTCTGCTTTCTTATAGTACCCAGGACCACCAGGTCCAGGGTTGGCATCATCCAAAATAAGCTGGGTCCACTCCATCAAATCACTGATTTTAAAAATGCCCTACATGCTTGTCTGCTTAAAGACTGATCTTATACAAGCATTTC
>NW_022196902.1:10860128-10928396 GCF_008632895.1 Mastomys coucha
CCCCCCCCCCCCATTGAGGTTCCCTCTTCTCAGATTACTCTAGTTAGATGGTTCTCAACCCTTTCCTCATGTGGTGACTACCAACCATAAAATTATTTTTGTTGTTACTCCATAACTTTATTTTTCTACTGTTATGAATAGTAATGTAAATGTTTGGTATGTGGGATATCTGATATGTGACTCCTGTGAGAGGTTCATTCAACCATCATAGTGCTGGGGATTGGTTCTAATGGTTTGAATTAATCTGGCCCCCCAAATCAGGAATCTGCATGTCCAAACACCAACCTAATTGGTTTTTGACTGACCAATAAAGAGCAAATAGCCAATGGGTGGGCAGGTAGACTGAGGTGGGACCTTTAGATTTGTGGAGGCTAAGAAGTGGGAGAAAGGAAGGAAAGAGAGAATCATTGTGACCTTGGGGAGAAGGATGGGAAGCCAACCAGCCATGTAAGAATTCGGATAAGTGGCCACTGGCCACTTCCCCTATTGGGCCTGGGGTAGCAGGGGAAGGTTTAGAAGTCTCAGGAGTACCAAAGGGGAGCGCTTGCTAACAGGGGAAGGGTTGGGAGTACTCAGCCTTTGAGCTAGTCACAGCATGCCAAAAATTAATGAATATGTGTCTTTCATTCAGGAATCTAAAGAGCTCCTATGCGGGTGGCTGGGAGTGTGACCTGCTGGGAGCCAAACATGTAGCTAAGCTTGCCAATATACCAAAGTGGTAGTGACTTACAGGTTGAGAACCGCTGCTCTGCTCTAGTTTGTGTTAAGTTGACCTAAAACAGGGGTATTAGCCAGGATAGTACTGCTCTCAGCTATGGTTAGAGAAGCTTCATTTTACAGTGGTAAGCAGTAAGTGCAAAAACTCCTATCTGCTGAGAATAAGTGAATGTTAAATGCTCAGCTATAAGCAGAAAATCAATCCCAATCTCTCCAAGGCTCAGGGGATACCAGGGAACAAGGGATAAAAAGACCATAAGAGACAAAAGAAGAGAAGGTGAGTGTGAAACTTACTTTCTGGCTTGACACATTCTTTGTCAACTTTACACAAACCTAGAATTAACTTGAAAGAGTAATCTCAATTGAGAAAATTCTTCCATCAGATGCCTGTAGGGAAGTCTATAGAGCATTTTCTTGATCACTTATCAATGTAGGAACCCCATCTACCATGGGTGGTGCCACTCTTGGGCACATGGTCCTGGGTACATAAGAAAGCAGGCTGGGAAAACCATGGGGGGCAAGCCAGAGAAGCAGTGCTCTTCTGGAGCTTCTGCCCCTGTTTCTGCTTTGCGTTCCTGCCCCGACTTCCCTTTGTGAAGGACGATAAGCTATGAGGTAGAATAAACCTCTCTGCGAGTTGGTTTTTGTTACACTTATCAAAACAATAAAAACCTAAGACAACATACCTCTTGCAGTCCCGAGCTCAGATGAGGGGATTGTCTATACCAAATTTGAAGAAGACTGAACCCACCAAAGTTCTGTCATAGAAAGGGAGGTCCTCAGCCCTCCCTGAGGATTTATACTACGGTGGGTATCAGGGGAGAAAGCAATCATAAACAAACCGTCTCCCATTCTCTCATATACAATCTTAAGGAAATTCATTGGGTCACTCCCTCCAGCCCCCCACCCCACTCCCACCCTTAGGCCCACCTCTACCAACAAATAAATTAGGGACAAAAGAAAGAGGAAAAGGATCATGGGTGAAGGAGATCAATGGGAGGGAAACAGAGGGTAAAGGGGGTAAACATAATAAAAATACATTAGATACATGTATGAAAATGCCGCAATTACTATATGATAATAAAAGCATCACAAAGTTAGATATCTGGCTCATGACTCAGGTTGTCTTTGCTGTCTAAGACATCTCCCTGATGCATTGCATAATTATAATCTCAAAAAGAAGACTGTGTTTAGTTTCTAGACACCCCTCACATAAGGGACTGAGATACATATTTTACATATCAAAGCAGACCTGGCCTCCAGGTTCTCCCAGCATCCCTCAGTTCTTCCTTGGCATACCCTGCCCCCAACCCTGAACTTTCCATCAAAGGAGCTGGGCTGCCCTTCCCCCAGAGACTCTTCCCTATATAATCCAGACATTTTGGTCTCTCCCTCTCTCTTCTCTCTCTCCTTTTTTCTCTGCACATGTACTTTTCCTCTCTTTCTCTTCGCCCTCCCTCCATTTCTCTCTCCCCAGGCTGACTTCCCAGGCCTCAGTCCTTGGGGCCAGTGAGCTCAACAGAGAGCAGCTTGAATTGGTTCGTTTTGCCAGTGGAGAGATAACCTATCAGACTGTGTCTATAACTTTATCATTTTCCAGAGACTGGATCATTATCATAAACAGCAGTGTTGGGCTCTGAAAAGCAGCTGTTCTAGACTGCTGATAACAAGGACAGGCAGGCAGAGCAGTCCAGGCTGTGGAGCTTGTCTCTGCATTATGAACCCATACCCGTAAGTCTTCTAGACCTTTATTCTTTTCAACAGAAGAAAAGCTAGGATTTATTAACATGCTTTAAGCCACTGGTTCTCAACCTTTTGGTTGTGTCCCCTTAGGGGGTTATATGACCTTTTTAAAGAGGCTACATATCAAATATCCTGCTGAAAGGACAACATAAACCCCATTTGTCTATATTTAAGGAGTCCATTTGTCTTCATTTAAGGTCCAGGGTTGATTAAAAAAAAAAAAAGGCCATAAGAGAGTGCATACCATGTGTGTTCTTTTGTGATTGGGTTACCTCACTCAGGATGATATTCTCCAGACCATCCATTTCCCTAAGAATTACATAAATTCATTGTTTTTAATAGCTAAGTAGTACTCCATTGTGTAGATGTACCACATTTTCTGTATCCATTCCTCTGTTGAGGGACATCTGGGTTGTTTCCAGTTTCTGGCTATTATAAATAAGACTGCTATGAACATAGTGGAGCATGTGTCTTTATTACATGTTGGAGCATCTTCTGTGTACATGCTCTGGTAGTACTATGGCCATTTTCCTGAGGAACCACCAAACTAATTTCCATCCTGAGTGAGGTAACACAATCACAAAAGAACACACATGGTATGCACTCTCTGATAAGTGGATATTAGCCCAGAAGTTCAGAATACCCAAAATACAATCCACAAACCACAAGAAACTCAAGAAGA
Source organism: Mastomys coucha (assembly GCF_008632895.1). Taxonomy (NCBI): domain Eukaryota; kingdom Metazoa; phylum Chordata; class Mammalia; order Rodentia; family Muridae; genus Mastomys; species Mastomys coucha. The sequence goes on from NW_022196902.1 coordinate 10,863,271, forward strand.
AAGAAGACCAAAGTGTGGATACTTTGATCCTTCTTAGAAGGGGAAACAAAATACCCATTTAAGGAGTTGCAGAGACAAATTATGGAGCAGAGACTGAAGGAAGGACAAGCCAGAGACTGCCCCACCTGGGAATCCTTCCCATATACAATCACTAAACCCAGACACAATTGTGGATGCCAGCAAGTGCTGGCTGACAGGAGCCTGAGAGAGCTGTCTCCTGAGAGGCTCTGACAGTGCCTGACTAATACAAAAGTAGAGGCTCACAACCATCCATTGGACTGAGTACAGGGTCCCCATTGAAGGAGCTAGAGAAAGGACCCAAGGAGCTGAAGGGTTTGCAGCCCCTTAGGACGAACAATAATATGAACTAACTAGTACCCTCAGAGCTCCTAGGGACTAAGCCACCAACCCAAGAGTACACATGGTGGGACTCATGGCTCCAGCAGCATATGTATAGTAGAGGATGGCCTAGTTGGTCATCAATGGGAAGAGAGGTCCTAGGTGCTGTGAAGGTTCTATGCCCCAGTGTAGGGGAATGCCAGGGCCAGGAAGTGGGAGAGGGTAGGTATGTGAGCAGGGAGGGAACAGTTTTTTTTTTTTTCTGGAGGGGAAACCAGGAGAGGAGGTATCATTTGAAATGTAAATAAAGAAAATATCTAATAATAAAAAAAATTTAAAAAAAGGCCATAAGGCACCAGCTCGAGGAAGAGATAAGTCCCAGAAACTAGGCCATAAGATATCAGCTCCAGGTCTAGAGAGATGGCTCAGCAGTTAAGAGAACTGACTGCTCTTCCGAAGGTTCTGAGTTCAAATCCCAGCAACCACATGGTGGCTCACAACCATCCGTAATGAGATCTGATGCCCTCTTCTGGAGTGTCTGAAGACAGCTACAGTGTACTTACATATAATAAATAAATAAATCTTTGGGCCAGAGTGAGTGAGGTCGGATAGGGTGGGGCTGGAGAGAGAAGAAAAAGTGTCTGAAGACAGCTATATTGTACTTACATATAATAAATAAACAATTTTTTAAAAAAGATACCGCTCCATAAAATCTAGAACAAGATCATTAAGCCCCTCCCAAAAAACAGCCTGGGGATCACAAAAATGGGGAACTATCTTACCTCAGGATGGACCATCTCCACTGGGGAGCCCTATCTCATCTTATGATAAAACACTGAGGACATAGGAATGCAGACCACTGACCACCTGTGACCCCCTAGCACTGACCAATGAAATTTTAGATTACTTAATCTCTCTGGAGAGTTCCTCTGGTTCCCTATAAGAAGGCCTGTGTGCCTTGGTATGGGGTGGGCATTTCAAAAATGCTTGACCCCCATATGCCAGTTGTTTTCTGTTGAATAAACTCTCTTTGTTTTGTAAACCGTCTGAGTCTGAGGTCTTCCTTCTTCGATTTTTGGACTCTTACACTTCATACCAGATATGTATATTATGACTTATAACACTAACAAAATTATAGGCATGAAGTAGCAGCGAAAATAATTTTATGGTTAGAGGAACTGTATTAGGAACATGAGGAACTGTATGAAAGGCTCACAGCGTTAGGAAGGTTGAGAACCACTGCTTTAAGCACTTCAAACCGCAGGCAGGAAGATTACTACAACGAAGGCATAAAGCTCTAAATGTTCTTGTCAGTCTACAAACCTGATCAGCTCTAAATGTTCTTGACAGTCTACAAACCTGAGCAGAAAGTAGAGGCAAAGTTCTGAAGGGCAGAGTCCACCTCTTCCACACTGGACAGGGCCAGGAGCCGGGGAAGGACGCCCTCAAGGGACTGTACAAAGAGTCGGGCGCTGTGCTGGTCTGCCTCCTGGTTCTTCAGGAGTTTGAGAGACAAAGCAGCGGTTCGAAGGGACCGATGGCCCATGTAGTCCCGAGGGGTCTGTTCTTCATCAGCCAGTGAGCAGTTGTCTGATCCAATGTCCGACACATCAGACCTACCTGAGTCCTTTTCTGCTGCCATGGAATACTGATCACAGGAATCAAATTCAGTCCTCGACAGGTCTTGGTCATCTACACTGAAGTTGCTCTCACTATACCTAGATCCATAGGACCTTGTCCTGCAGTCCACTGACAGGAAGTTAGTGATATCAGGGTAAGGGACTGTATGGCTTCTCTGAACCACATCGGGCTGGTCGATGGCCTCAGGTTCCAACACTTTGCCCATTGTCTCCTTGCCTTCCCGAATGGCTGGTGACTTGAGCCCATTCTTGTGGTCCTCTGGTGTCGTCTGACCCAATTCTCCTTCCAAGGTAGTCTGGCCTGTGTCTGTGGTGACACTGATGCTGATGTCAGGGCTCCTCTCGTTGCCCGTCTCCCATGGCGTGTGCTCTGAGGACAGCACCCTCCGCTGCCAGCGGAAGTCAGCCTCATTAATTTCCATGGAGTCCCTGCTTGACTCGGCCCCATCCCTCAGCTCTTCAAGGCGCAGAAGCAGCTGCTGTGCTTGACTGTCGCTCAAGCCTTTCCCCTGGCTGAGTTCATCCAGAGCCGCAAGCAAGGTGCAGACACAGGACACAGCAGCGTAGCAGGCTTCAATGCCGCCTTTGATGCATGCTTCTGTCATGCCGTCCATGATGCTAAACAGTGTTCAAGACAGAAAATAGCAGCCAGGCATGAAAGATCCAGAAATGCCCCCAAATATATAAGAGTTATCAGCTTGGCCAACTGCACAGTATTCAAAAGAGATAGTCTAATTTGCATAACTTGTATAACATCAAGACAATAAATGACTCAAACATGCTCAGGCTGGGAAAAGCTCCAGATAAAGTTCTCCACCCAAAACCATATGCCTTCTATGTTGGTTAGCTTTTCTGGGAACAGGTAAAAATTCCAGAAGGAAATATGTTGTTTTATTCAAGAGCAGACCCTGAGAATTTTATTTTTGTATTATGTTCAGACCTTCAAACAGAAACAGTTGCTATGGCTAAGAGTCATAAAGGCATTTCTGTGTAAATAAATTCTTACCAGATGTATGCCAATACTATTTGTACAAATACTACTAAGTTTTCTATGGAAGCTACTTGCAACAGAATCCTACAGCTCATACTGTAAACCAAAAAGTTCTTCTCTTTAGTAATTCAATGGGTAGTTTTTAGATGTTTCAGTGTGTGGATTCAGTTTTAAGCCAGTATGGAAATCTGGCAAGTTATAAGTAGAATAAATTGATGTTTTATGTGGCTTGTGGGTAAATATTTAAATATGCACATTTTTAAATGTAGATTCATCAACAGTTTGTGAATTTGGGGTTAAGATGAAAAGTATTCAGAGAAGCAGTATTGGACTACCAACACATATCCAAAAGGAAAATGGAACATACAGTTTGAGAAGATCCAAGTGAGACTTTCTTTTGGAAATAGATCTTTTCCTTGGTTCAGACTCAATAGAGCTTGGTCCAGCCAAGTCATACAGACGCTGTGGGCTCCCGAGTATCTTTAGAAAAAAGGAGAAAAATAACAGAAAAGTGAGTTATCACAAAGAAACAAAACCAAAAATACACCAAATTTTAAAATCACAAGATCAAATAAGTTTTTCTTTAGGGAAGGACACAACAAGAGAAATGATTACTAGGTTGAAGCTCTTTTCTCAAAAATACTTAGGCCCAGAAGAATCTCTGACTTGGGACTTTATTTTTCAAATTTTTGGCCTATTGGTACTTATGCAACGAGGTATTTTCAGGGTGAAACTTGTGGTGGTCTGAATGAAATATCATCCGAAGTCTTGGGCATTTACATTCTTGATCTTACACGGGAGTGCTGTTTGGGTAGGTTTAGATGTGGCCTTGCTGGAGGATGTGTATCATTGGGGTGGGCACTATGGTAACACAAGTGATGCCTCGTCCCTGGTCCCCCTACCCTTCCCTACCTGCAGCTTGAGGTGTGACCTCTCGATTGTTCCTGACACCAAGATTTCTGTCTGCTGCCACAATTCCCTGCCACAATGGACTCTTACCCTCTGAAGCTGTCGAGTCAAACAGTCCTTCTCTTCTATAAGGCTCCTAGTGTTTTGACACAGCAACAGGAAGGGACTAATGTAGAACCCAAGTTAAACATCCAATTTCTTTCACATACAACTTGTATTTTCAGCCTGATGGCAATGTTAACAGTATTTTTAAAACTTTGGCAATGAGGGTTTTGTACCAAGGTATTTTCTACTTCGGGAATTATGGCAGAACTCAAGAAACTTCTGGACTAATGATATTCAACATACATTTTAATAAAATTAATTGAAGCTACAAAATACTTAGCTACAAATAGAATTGCTACACTGTTATAGTCACTGGCCCGTACAATGGCTCTCTATAACTTCTTCATATTAAGTCACTTAGTCAGCATCTCTCTAACTTCCGTCTCTGCATCACCAGTGACCGCAATTCTATTATCTGCTTCTTTGTGTTCAGCACACTTGGAATTCACATAGAAATGTGATCAAGTGGTACTACTTTCCGTACTTAACTTATTTCTCAGTAAGGTTCATCCATGTTATTGCCAAGGACCGAATCTCCTTTTCTCTTAGGCTAAATCATTATTCCATCAGTACCATTTTGACTATATTTAGTTTCTATCTTCTCTGGCCAGAGTCCCTGCATGTTGTAACAGTACACTGGGGATGATGATTTACTAAATGATTTTAAGTGAGGCAGCCTCTGCTTGCTATGCTATGGGCCATCAGCTTCCCAGCTGACATGTTCTTCCAGTGATTTTTCTTAGAGTTCTTCAGTTCCTTCTGAAGTAGCTGCAGAGATGGGAGTACTACCGAGACTCCTGACATGTCTTTGGAGTCATGCTTTTCTCCCCTCTTTTTTCAAATAAGTGCAGAATATACAATTACTAGTAACAAAATGTCCTTTTTTATAGGGACTGGTCTGGCGAGGTGAGGCAACATAGATATTTCTGTAGAAAGTTATTTGAGGATTATGGAATTGGTATAGACAGGCAGAATTAACTCCCAGGAGGGCAAGTTTTATGTGATGCTCCTCTTTGTACATCTTGGACATTTTCACATAGGTCCAAAGTCACTGAGTGTGGGAAAAAGCTGAGATCCAGAAACAACAAAAAGTTGTCTTCTAGATCTTTCTCCTTGCTTAAGGAATCTGTAGCCTGTTCCTAAATGCTGATATCTGTTTGAAACTATTGCATGTATTCTATCTATGCCGAAGGGTTAAATTATAAAATATAATCTGAAATTGCGGTTTTATCTAAAAAAAAGCCTGGCTGGGAAAAGATGAATTTTTCAGCATTTGAGAATGTTGTAAGAGTCTACATTAGTTGTGAATTTTAAAGACTTTATTTTGTTTAAGTGTGTGTGTGTGTACATGTGTGTGTGTATGTCTCCAAAAGTATATGCACATGTGAGTACAAGTGCCCAATGGGGCCACAATGTGGCATCAGATTCATATTCTACTACAGCTGGAGTTATAGGCAAGCTGTGAGCTACTTGATGTGAATGCTGGGAACTGACCTCTGCCAGAGTAGTGTGGGCTCCCAACTGTGGAGGCATCTCTCCAGCTGTACATTTTAGATCAAAGTGAATTACTCTATTCTGTCCTTTCCATGGTAGAAAAATTTATGTCCTCTTCACATGTCACCAAGGCCACCATCAACTACCAGAGTTTCTCGTCCTCTTTATTGAGTGTCCCATGTTTAACAGCTACTGAGTAACCAGAAGTGTGAAGCTGTCATTCACAATCTTGGAACCTTCCAGAGCACTAATCCCATTGCCTGCACTTGAAGCCAGGAGATATCTCTGAAGACGACTTTCTGAAGGTTGTTTTAAAGTCTGTCGCTGTTGTAACCCAGACCCACGGGTCACCACCTTCTCTACAGAGGCAGGGACAACCCTTCTATCACCTGCTCCCATTTGACGAGTCTGGGCTGTAACGCAAGGTCTCACACTACTTTTTGCTTTGACTCTTACTTCTTTCTGCTACTTCAAATCTATCCTTCTCTGTTTTCCAACAGAGAAAGGGGTTGGAGACGTGGAATGTTTATTTTAGGTTTTCTACTTTAACAAGCTTATGCTCTGTAAGGGCTGCCTTCCCACAAGATTTCATATATAACATTCTTGTTGGAAATTGTTCATTTCCAACTGATTTATGTTTCCATATTCTACACATATTTATGGGAATATCATTTAGAGGTTAAATTTAAAATTAATTAATAAAGTTGAACATAAATCCCATTGTTTTGACCCTTAATTTTCAAAGTGAGGCATAAGCCTAAGTATGAACAGAAATATTACTCGGAAATAGTTACATGTCAAGGGAATTTCTTTTCTTTCTTCCATTTTTTTGAAGGGCTGAATACGTCCCCGAGGGATGGGGATTTTGTTTTTCTTTGGTATTGGGGATGGGCTTCATGCATGCTCAGCATGTTCTGTAATACTAAGCTATACCACTAACCCTAAAGATAAGACTACAAAACCTCAGTTTCTCTTGGAAGCCCACCTTATCCTCTAATTTAACTTAGATAATGTACTTGAATGCCTAAATTTCTAAATTTGTCATGTACTTGTTAAATGCATCAGAACCTAAAGTGGAAGGGGACAGAGGTCTTCTGAAAGATTCCCACCCCCCAATAAACACTCAAAAAAAGATAATACCTTTGTGTCTTCTTGTGGTATTGGGCACCAAACCTCAGAGACTTTGGTGTGCTAGGCAAAGACTCCCACTGAACTACAGTCCTAGACACCCCCCACCCCACTGGGGCCTAGTGTTAGGGACTTGTGTTTATCAATCAAGCAGTATACCACTGAAATACATCCCAGCTTTTAAAATCTCATCTTAAGGTAGGCATGAGAGGTATAGCATCTGTGATTTGGTGTTCTAGGTCTGACCATTATGAACTTCTAAAGTGCATCCACAGGGTAGACCAAAGGAAAGAACTTTATTTTTTCATACTTATTATTGGGCAGGAGGTAGAACCAGAGAGAGAACGGTACGGTATGAAACACAGTGTCCTACATGTCTTTGACAAATAGCCATATGTTGCATATGACACAGATGTACATGGAAATAACAAACAGAAAGGCAAGCAAACACTCTAGGTACAGTGGTTTTCTCTGTGTGCAAAGACCCTGAGCATTTTGGGTGTCTAGGTAACCACCTTTTCCAAATTGACAGTTTTGCCCTATAAAGCAGAGACATTATTTTCTAGAACAACATGGCTGGAATTCATCTGCTTGGCTTCCCAGGGCAGCACTGGCTGCAAACACTTCTCAGAAGAAGACATCTAATTCTAGTATTGGCTCTGCATAATGCCCTTGGGAAACACCTTGGGTTAAATGCCAGAGGGAAAATACACAAAAGTAACCTATACAAAATATATGGGAGGGTACAGTGACTTTGTCCATATCATACTGTGAAGGATTCAACATGATGTGGCAAAGCAGCACTTGCTGAAGAATGGGATAGAATTAAAAGAACTGAGCCTGCTTGGCCAACCCTTTTGCTTGTCTTTGTACTCTGAGGATCCACTGACACAGGATAGAGGTGTGTCTGAAGGGGTGCTGGTGGCCAGGTCCTGTAGCTTAGGTGATAGCAGATCAGCCTTCTCTTCAAAGCTATACAGTCCTCATCAACCAAACAGGGATAGGATCTGAGATTTCCATGCCATCCCTTGATGTAAGAGTGGGGAAAAGAAGCCACAGTCCTTATTGGTAACAATAAAGTTGATATACAACCTGTTAAAGGTATAATGAACATGGCACACCTGGCATAGAGTAGAAAAGATATAAAGAAAGGTTTTATATGCTCACTATATTTTCTTGACCAGCAATTAAAACTGGATTGTTCAATTTCTAGAAATATCAGTCTTCATTATGGTCAGATCTCATAAAAACATTACCAAGAAGCAATTAAAATTTAATTTCTCTTTGGTCTTGGCTGGAGAAATGAGATGACAAAGGGGCCATCATCATCTGGAAACATGTATGACTTGTTACATACAGCTGTGGTTGTATGGCTTACCACCATCAGAAGTTGACCTGTGGCCATGGGACTTGTTACATACAGCTGTGGTTGTATGGCTTACCACCATCGGAAGTTGACTTGTGGCCATAGGCCTACCCTGACAAGCACCTGGCAAGTCATTTTGAAATCTGATTTTATCAAGGTGATAAAACATATATATCTTCAGAAAAAAGAACCCATACCAGCAGTACAAAATTTCAGGTGTATATCTAACAGAGTTTTAACAAACACATAGCTAATTACCAAAGAGGATGGAGCCAGTGAATGTCTAAAATTTTTTAAACCACAACTCCCAAAATAAATGACTACCAATTTCAAAATTGTTTGTTATTGGACTCATTGTGGTAGCAATGATACCCCAGCAAGTGATGACAAACAGTTTAGATGCTTCTGCATATAGGACACTGCATAGATATTCCTGTGGACAAAACCAAGGCATTCTTTCATACTTCCCTACCTCTTTCATGATCTTGATGGCCTCCACTCTGTGCTGGGGAGGGGGATACAGGAGCACTCGGTGATAGAGGGACTGGAGCACTGGCTTCATGGAGTCCACTGACCCTACTAAGCGGACAAGCTCAGCTGCAAGGTAATAGATGGTGCGGGCCACAGGCCCACTGAGGGTAGGTGCAGTGCAGGAGCAGCCTGAGCCTCGGCCATGGTCAGACACACCAAGAGAGGCAGAGTCCGACTCCATGTTGGTACTGGTGCTGGTGCTGTGAGCAGAGGTGATTGTTTTGTCGTGAATTGGGTTCCCCAGGATCACAACAAGAGCAGGGCAGAGGCTTTTCCTGGGAAGAGGCAAGAGGAAAAGTCATCCTCACTGGTATCCAAGTAATAAAATATGAATGCTACTAGGAAGGCAAATGGATGCCACAGAAATATCCAGGGAGAGCAGATATCTCTATCTGAGATATCAAAATCCTTCTTTTGACCATGTTACACTCAGTATACCTAGTCTTCCTCATTTCTCACTTTAATGTTAACTAAATAAAGCATCTAGGGAAGCATTCAAGGACCATTCCCCTGTGTGCGTGTGTGCATGTGTGTATTTGAACAACTAGGACTCAGAATGCTAAAAGGTGTCCTTATCAAGTTTCATTTTCCTATGAGTAACAGAATTATTTCTCGCATAAGGCGTTAATTTCAAGTCCCACACCAATTCTCATCATTCGGCTTCCTCCTTGCCAATAAAACAGGATCTATGGCCTACCAATTGGCTGCCTGCTGGGCCTGTTACTTCATGGAATCTCTGGACATAGGTAGGTGATTAGCATTCTTGTGGAGATAAAGACCAGTTCAGGGTTAGAATTTCTTGTCCCATAGACATTCCTGATATGTTTATATACTTTTAGAACAAACTGAGAAGCCAGAAGTCACTTGGTTCTGTTTGCTTGTGATCCCACTGATGTAAATGGCATAAGAAGGCTGCTGGAGGCATATTTGTTAGTAATAAACATTAGTGTGTCTATGGAATTTGGGGTGATATAAACAAACAAAGCAATTCTCCCACCTGGAGGTCACATATGCATGGATGAAACCATTGGTCGTTCACAAGGGCTATAGAATGGTACTGAGACACAACTACAGGAGTCCTTGGCTGGTCGTGGGGGCATCAAAGTTCATGCTCACCAGATGAGGTCAGTGAAGCCCCTGTGCAGGTACATGGAGGAAGAGGAGCTGCTGAGCACAGAGAGAATGCATTCCAGGTACAGAAGCTGTAGCTGCTGGCTGTCACTGCAGACACACAAAGGCAGGTGAAACATAAGACAAAATGAGAGAGGTAGCATTGGGGCAGAACCTGGAGAAATGTTAGGCATCACCCAAGAAGGTGTGTGGTTAGTGTTGCAGGTAGAGCTTTGTCCTTTAGAATAAAATCCTAATCCCCAGCAGCTGAGCAAGGTGGTCTTCTCTGAAGCAAAGTTCAAGTGTTTGTAAAATCCAGTATAACATAAGAGCCCTCAGAAAGGAAAACTGTAGACACCAAAACATGCAGAGGGAAGACTGTATGAAGAGACATAGGGAGAAGAGTCTCCACTAAGCAAGTGGGGAGGTAGGGGTGGAGGAGTGGACTAGGTCCTCTGACTGCTCAGAAGAATCACCCTGACCTTAGTCTTGTCAGCCTCCAGAATAGTGAGGAGATGACAGCTCCCCTGTTCAAGGCACTCAGCCTTTGGTACCCCATTATGGCAGTCCTAACAAAGTGATAGACTTACACTGATTTGGAGAGACTAATAAATTCTACTTTGGAGAAATACTTCTGAGTATTTGTAAAACAACTGAGTGTAAAACAGAATGGCCATTGTTTTATGCTCCTCACACACAGTTTATCATATCCACATCTTATATCAGAATAGTACATTGTCTATAATGTGGACAGATGGTGACAGGTTAGCCAGACTCTATACATGCCAGAAATGCTAATTATCACTGGTGGCTTAACTTTCTAAGAAACCATTTATATCATCTTTTCTTTTCCTATCTCTTCCCACACCATCTTCTTTTTTCTTCTTTGTACTGGGGCTTAAGCCAAGGGGCTCATGCAGGCTAAGTAAGCACTTTAATAACACCTCTAGCCACCATATTATCTCATTAGCTAATACTTTGCCAATTGATGTTTCTTCTTTATTTATTGAGGAAACATGTTTTAAAATTTTTAATTTATGTGTTTGGCTATTTTGTTTGCATGTATGTCTGTGTACCACATGTGTCCTTTGTGCCCTTAGAGGATAGAGGACAGTATTGGATCTTTTGGAAGTGGATATTGTGTGTAACAAGTATTACAGACATTTGTTAGCCACCATGTAGGTGCTAGGAATCAAACCTGGGTCCTCTGGGTGAGCAGTCAGAGCTTTTAGCTGCTGAACTACCTCTCCATCCTCACATATATGCATCAATATGTATGTGTGTATATGTATGTGTGTGTGTGTATGTGTTCTCATTATGGGCTGTCTTGATAATCTAATAAGGGAAAAGACAACTCTATATGAAACACATTCCTAGGTTTCCTCTCAGTGTTACCAAAGGGTGCTATATTTCTAGTTTGTGGTGAGACTCATGAGAATGGAGAAAAGTTAAATTTCAAAGACACATTTGCTTGAAGTACACATATTCTAAAGAGAAATAATGTAAGAATCTTATATGGGGTAGGCTGTCCATAAAAGGAGATATGTACCAATAAAAATAATTGTCAGTTACTCCCGTTTTTTCCTAATTTAAAATAAATGCCAGAAAAGAAGCTCATTGTTCTCAACCGTTAAATAACTCCCTAACCCAGGAAGTGTGGAGGGGAAGCTCGGCTGTGTAATTACTAGAGGAAGCTGCCCAATGTGCCCCAGAGCCTAGAAATCTATACTCCTGCCAAACTGACAAGGATGTGTCACTGGAAAACAAGGCAGACTGAGATAGAGACTGGAGATAGCTCTAACAATAGTATCCCCCAAACAATTTAAGAGTCTAAAACTGGCTGGCAAACTATAGCTCACAGGCCAAACTCTTTGAATTTAAAGCTGTGTTTAAGTTTCAAAGGGGTTATAAAGCCAAAAATTTAAAAAAGCCCATTGGGAGAGTTTACAGAAAATGTTCACCAACCCACAGACTAAAAGATCTTTGCCCCTCATATTACGTGATTAATGTCAACACATTGAAAAGAGAATAGTGCTTTTATTCGTATGTGCTCTCTGAGGATGGAAGAGAGGGGTATAGTGAGCTGGCACAGAAATTATTACCATTTGGCGAAAGGAAGGTGATGATTACTGCTTGATCAGAAGAATAAGAAGGGCAAGAAACATTAATCCTTTGCTGGCCAAGTAAAAGCTTTATATTTCTAGTCTTTCCTGCCTACAAGCTCCATTGCCACTGCCCTGCTCTGAAAATAGCACACTCTTCATTGTGGGAAGAGATGGAGAGGCACACAGACTAAGTGCTGGGGACAAGTGCTGTAAATGAATCATCACTGAATGTAAGTTTCTATGATACTGCATAAGAGAAGCACCCCTTCCCAAAGGCCCTGGGAGGAATTTGATAGGACATGCTGCCTTTGTAGAGTTCTGAAGTCCATGCAGATGTCTGGCATGGAGCTGTGGAGAGGAGGTAGACAAACGAAGACAGAGGAAGAAACAGTTTGGACTGGAAGGTTTTGGGGTGAAGCACAGGATGTAAGGATCATGTCGGCAAAAGAGTGGAGCTGGGGGCCAGGGTGGTGCATGTCTGTAATCCCAGCACTTGGGGAGCAGAGGCAGGAAGATCTGGAGTTCAAGTTCATTTTCAGCAGTAGAAAAGATTGAAGGCTGGTCTGAGCTACATGAAATCCAGATTCCAGATGAGCCTGGGACCCACAGACTGTGCTATGTGTCTAGGCAATGATTATGCTTAGATAGACTGGAGAGGGCTGGACAGCAGAGCCACACTGTCAATTACAAGTTTCATTCAAAAGTCAGTTCTGGAAAGATCTTCACTGTTCCTTCACTAATCGCTCTGACTATGAACTGGGCTCATTTAAAAGAAGATTCATTGTCCCAGTGCAAAAACATGTCTTCCTCAGACTGGTCGTCTAGCAACACACAACTAAAGTAAACATAGAAAATAAGGATTCTCAATTTCTGAAGTCATCAGATATAGTATAGGATGAAAATGTTGAGGAGCTGGGGTTATTGTGAATAATTGCAAAGCCTGCTGGGACACTGCTGGACCCAGGATCAGCATCATTGACAGGATAATGTATTGCCAAGTAAACTGCCCCCTTCCCCTGGAGTCTCCTTTGAGATCGTATGACAGCTTAGATGTGGGTTGCAGCAGTCTGGGAATTAGGTACTTATGGTCTTGCTATTAAATGGAGACATCGAAAGTCGAAAGATCTTCCACACATGCTCCTCACTTAGAGATTGCGGAACATGTACACAGTGTACAAGCCTCTCCGGCAAATCTTGGATGCATGGAGTAGGAAGGAGCCTAGAACCTAGCTAAGTGTTCTAAAATATAGGGGTGGGAGGTGTGCTACCTACTTAGAAGGGCTGAGAACTGCTCTTCCTGGTCTTTTGTTAGAGCATTTCATAGTTGGCAGATTAGCTACTCATGTTCTCATTGCTTGCCCACTGCTGAGCTCTTCCCAGGTATACAATCCAAGCAGAACACTTCTCAGCACTTGTCCTCTGGGCCACATAGGCTAAGCAATCACTCAGACAGGGAGGCGACCTCCTGGGAGGATAATCATCAGCATTTTCAGAATCTCTGTAGTTCTCAGAAGTGGGTTTAAATTTTTTTTTTTCTCCAAGTGTTTGATACCTTTTATGTAGAGGGCTTTTGGAGCTGCTTCTAGAAGCTTGGCAGGAATTTGACATTGGGACAGGACAGTAAGCTCCGGCAGGAATCTGACTTTGGGCTAGAACAAAGAAGCAGGCTTCAGGCAAGGATTTGCCTTTGGGCTAGGATATCTCAGATATCGTGGTCATCCTGATACGCCCCTAGAAACAGTGATCGTGCTGGACTTTGTTTATTGCCTTATTTGTTCCCTAACCTAGAACTGACCCTATTATTTGCATGTAATTAAAATGGTATAAAAACAGACTGGGAAAAAAATAAGCCCACTTCAGTCTTAGCACTGGCCAGAGTCATGTTATAGTTTTGTCTAATTGTCTTTTTCTTTTTAATCCTCATTCCCTCCCTGGAGAACCTGTTGACTGTTGGTTCATATTTGAATTTAATTAGAAAAATAAGAGAAGGACGCAAACACTTGTATAAGAGATTGAGTAGAATTAGAAACTTGATATGGCCACTCTGGCTGGCCTTACTGATTCCATGCCATCTTGGTACAGACTCCTATCTGACAGTCTTTAGAGAGGGAGATTGGGGTAGAGTGGCAGATGACAGACTAAGAATGAATCACATATACTCTAAGCCCAATTATTCTCTGAAAAACTCTTGAGCTAAAGAGGGACCATGCAGCTCGGCTTCTTTAGTATAGAATTCTAATAATAGTAGATCTCCAAGGTCTATGAATTATGCTGAATACCTCAGTATATCTTCAGAGTCCTCCAGAGACTAAGTATATCACAATCACATGTCCTTATTGAGCCTAAGCCCTGAGAAGTACCTGGGGTACTGTTCTGAAAATGATTGTAAGGAGAAATACTGCTTATTGGAATTTCACAGAGAAAAAAGCTACTTAAAAGACAGAGGAAATGTCTGGTTTAGCTAACAAAAAAAAGAAGAAATTAAAGAAGTTGATTCAGAAGAGACCATACAAACATGAGCACTTCCTAAGAAGGAAGAAATGAACACTGGGGTATCCACAGAGGCATACAAGCTTCCTCAGCGACTCTAAGCATCTGGCACTCCAACTTCTACAGAAACTCCACCCCCTTCATCTTGGAGTACTGAAATTATTGGCAGAGACCACAAGGAAACAAACTACAGAGGTAGGACTATGAAAAGGGGAATCTCAACAAAAATCCAAGACTATGCACAACCTATCAAAACTATGAGTCATGGTAGGGGCTGGCAAAGGATCACATCTAAAGAATGCAGACATGTAGTGGTGTGGTATATACTGTGTGGTGTGTATGCATGGCAGTCTTATGGAGACAGGTTAGAGAGAGAACAAGCTAGACACAGATACAGACAGAATAAGAAGGAGCCAGAAGATTAGAACAAATTGCCAAAGTTAGTATGAGGCCAAGTAGAACAATGCAGTCAAAAGCCGAGAGAAAACCAGACTGAATCAGTTGTCTTGGAAGATTAAATTGTATGGAGGCTAGAGGCCTAGGGTTAGTTAGAACAGAGAACAAACCACTCTTTACTAGGGTTTCATCTCATCCCTTCATCTGAGTGACATTTACAACAGGTATGAAGGAACTACTGTCCAGATAGATACAATAGAACTTCAGTGATGCTGTAGATAGAAGTCGTTTCAAAATGAACCACTATTGGATACCAGCCAGGATAGAAGGGCACTTACTTTATGGAGGCTTGTAGCTTCTCACACAGAACTGCGAGGACAGAGACAACGTCATCACAAAGGGCCTCTACTGTTAAGCCTTCAAAACAGAGGGGGTGCTAAGCATTAGACACTGGTGGGCCATTGGGGTTTCCCTCAATATCTTCCCCATCCTGTGCTTCAGATTGGTTTTGATGATTTTTAGATGTGAGGCCTCTTTTAGACCATCAGAAAAATAACGGGGAGGAGAGTATAAAACACACAAAATACAGCCCAGGGAGAAAATATAAGGTTGTTTTTCATTATAAGTAAAATTCTTCCACAGTTAATGCAAAGTTGTACAATAAAATTTTTTAAAAAATAATGTAATTCTAGAAGAACATATAACATGCTACTCAGGTTTCTATAACTCTCTCCACACTTCTCAACTTAGCAATTAAGCTTGAATCCATTAATAATGAACAAGAAGAAAAAAAAAGAAAGGAAGGAAGGAAGGAAGGAAGGAAGAAGGAAAGGAGAGGGAGGGAGGGGAGGGAAGGAGGGAGAACTAAAAGTCTCCAAATGGGAGGGATGTAAAATGCTAATTCCCCCTACACAGTTGGCACAGGAAGGTGTTGGAACAGAAGGAAGACAGCTGCTGGTTAGATAATACTAAGCAAGGCAAAGCCAAACAAAAGCTGGGTCATCTTTATACCTTCAGTTCCATGCACCACGTAGGTGTTCTTATTCCCCTCCCATTTTAAAAGGTCTAGTAAAAACTAAACCCCATACCTTGACTCCTGAATTCCTGTGGAACATCTGGGTTTTCAATTATCTAGTGAGGAAGACACACAGAAACAATTAGAAGACTTGAGTAAGAAAAGTCCTGGCTCTTAGATAATGCAAAGTTCTAAGAAACAAAATGGCATTCTGAGCCTTCTCGGTTCAGATGTCTTACTCAAGCATGCTAGAAGCATTTCATCACCTCCCCCCACAAGACCTTAATGAGAAAGAGTATGAGTGTGTCCATCTCCAAACTAAACTACTCAAGAGTTTAAACACTTCTTAGAATTTTAAGCCACATTGTGTATTTCATTCTTGGGCTATAACTTGAGGTGGTGTGTACTTAAAAACGGACAATAATTCATTTCAAGGTGACAGGATATACTATGTTTGGTCTTAACAGATCTAGGCTCTGTCTTAAGAAGAATCATCCTTGCTGGATTTTGGAATACCAGTTCAAAGATGAACAACGCACTACCTTGCAGTTTAAGGGGAGTACATATTAACTCGAAACTGTCAAGCAACCTCTCTTGGCAGTTGCTAGGTAGATCCAGAACTATTTGAGCAGAGCCATCACCTAGGAAAATCAGGAAGTGAAAGAGGCTTATGTATAAGATGGCTCATGTTTTCACGGCAGGCATAATTCAGGGACTGCAGACCTGAGTATGGGAAGGAGGTGACTCAGGTTCCCTACCTCTCTGTAGCAAGCTTTGGTTGATAAGGGGGCACTGTCATGCCAACTAGCTACCAGGCACGTGAGTCAGTCCACAGCGCTGCACTTTAAAGACTGACTACAGGTGCATATGTCTACTGTTCTGTATTCAAAATTGCAAATTCAGCTACTTCCACAACAGATTTTGTGGGATTTTATATCCGTGTCTCCAAAACAACTGCTAAGAGAAGGTGTCCGAATTACATTTAAAGCTAGAGGTATGTCTATACCCCAGCCATATAAAATCTTTATATGTGGCAATTTCACTTTGAAAAATCAGCAGCTTACAACTCAGAAGTGAATTTGGTCATTTAAATTATTCAGTAATAAAGTGAGATGAGAACTCAGTATTTCCAAGAATACAAAGTCAGGACTGTGATTTGTCTGGGGAAGGGGTAGAGGCTGCAGGCACGATGTGGAAACTGTTCTGTATTCTAATGCCTTTGCACTTCCCACTAGATATTGTCTTTCTGCTGTACTGAGATTTTCCTCATTCTGAGTTGGCCGAGGACCTCGTTCCAGTGATGAATATATACATTCTTCCCAGGTAATCCTGAGTGTCCTTGGGAGACCACACAACTTTCCTTAGAGCAAAGCTCATGATGTTGATAGACACTCTTCTTTAACAGATCCTGAAAAAGTATCTAATTTTTAGGTGGAAAGACTGACAGATTCCTCTATAAGACATCACAAATGCTTCAAATGTTACCATCCTGAGAATTTCATTTTCCGGGGTAGGCAATCAATCTCTAAAGAAACACCTGAGTAAGAGAAAGGAAGTTACAGAGAAGAGCAATTTCCCCCTGGATCTTGGATCTTGCCTTTGACTGGGTTGAGTCTAGATAGTCAATGATGAGCAGGCCCAGTAGGCTGACTGGCCACCTACAACTCAGACTGGAGACATACAACCTCTGCAATATACAACCAGGCCTCCTCAGCTGTACCTGTTACCACTCTAATGGAAACTTCAGCACTGGAAGCCTGAGGCACAGGAGTTGACACCTAATATAGTTATGTACTATTTGATGATAGGGATATACTGAGAATGTCACTGCTATATGATTTTTGTCATTCTGTGACATAAATTATATGCACAAACCCGAAATGATTTAGCCTACTATACTAGTAGGCTATATGGCATGCTCCATCACAGGCATCTTTACCCAAAGCGTTATTATGACTGTCCTCTACTTACAATTCCAATGTAAGATTAAATGAACATAACTGGGAGTTTGAAATATTGTATTTAAATGTTTTATTTAACAGTATTAGGTATTATTAATATTAGAATATTCAACTGTTATTAGTTAGCAAGGAGGAAAAATGACATTATTTTAGAATTTTTAGCATCTTAAATTTCTCCTTTTCTTCTATTATGTTTTCTATTTATACATTCTTTTGAGTTAACATTACTATACTCATAATACCCAAAATCATAGTATAAATCAGATCATTTTCAACAAGGGGTTAGCCAATATAACAGTGATATCTCAGATTGATACTTTTTATCAGAAACTTGGGCTTTGGGCCCAATAGGCCCAGTAGGCTGACTGGCCACCTACAACTCAGACTGGAGACATACAACCTCTGCAATATACAACCAGGCCTCCTCAGCCGTACCTGTTAATTTTGTATTTGTACAGCAAATACAAAAGGGAAAGAAAATGTTTTTGTAAATTCTTGCTGCTTGCCTGCACTGGCTTCCAGAGCACATGGGGGTGGAGAATGTAGCCTGGGAGACAGAGCTCAGGGATTTACTTTGTCTCCTTCCTGGATAGCTAACTAACCGTATCATCCAATTTTTCCATCTCATCTGTAAAATAAGGAAGGCAAAATCTTGACTTATCTGTAAGGTTCCTGCCAAGGCCATGGTTCTCTCAAAAATTAGAAAACTACTGAAGTAAAAAATGAGAAATATTTGAAATTAAACAGTTGAAAATCCCATCTCTGCAAAATTCATGTTTGCACTATTTCCAACTCCAACTGAGATTTCCTACCCTAAAAAGTAACGAGCTTCATCTCAGAGCTCCCTGTTGGATTTTATGGGAATTTTAATGAGTTATTATTATAGAGATGATTTTAAAGTCAAAGCAAAATACTACTTTTTGAAGACTCATCTCTTATTCACACTCTTGGAAGAAAACACACACAGAAAGCTGCATTTCAATTTCCTGGAGGCTCATGTTGGACAATCTGTGCATGCTTAGAGCCAAAAGCTCGCGTGGGCTTTGAGGTTAGAAGGTACTCATCTTTACCCTGCGGGCCCCAGCAGGTGGGGGACCTCTTTCTGTCCCTCCCTCTAGTTAATACAGGAAATCATATACAAACTCAAAGAGTGCAGTAAGCTGCTGCACGTTTTTCTTCATTTTATAAGCTTACTACCATAATATATTTTTAAACTTTAAAATTATTTTATGAATATGGGTGTTTTGCCTGCATGCATATTTGTTCAGCAAATATGTGCCAGGTGCTTGAGAGGCCAGAAGAAGTCATTGGAGCCCCAGGTACTGGAGTTCTAGACAGTTGTGAGCTGCCACGTAGGTGCTGGAAATTAAAGCCAGGTCCTCTAGAAAGGCAACCATTGTTCCTAATCATTGAGCCATTTCTCTAGTCCCATACAGAATATTTTTAACAAAAATATTCAATGGAAAAAGTTTCAAAAACTGATTTTAAGACAGAAAGGTAAAAATTTAAAACAATGATCAAAATTTTATTACATTTTATTAAAACCATAAGGATGCTCCATACTTTGGCACTAAGTAAGCACATTTCTATATATTTAAATTTATATAAATGACCATTCTAATAAAAAGCTTTCCCAGTGTCTTCAGTGGGAAGTATCCATGATAGGAGGGGCCATGGGCCTGGGACATATGGCATGCAGGGACATAGCGCTATAACCAGTGTCAGACATGCAGCACCATAAGCTCACCGTGTTCTCCTGTCTCTGCCGTAACTGTAAAGTCAGGTCACCCAACATCTGACTGAGTGTCGCACGCACGGCAGTGTTGATACTGCGCTGGTGACAGCTGCATGTGTATGTCTCAATGCACACCTGGTAAGGAAACAAGAATGATGCTCACATTCTAGACATCCACTTACCACAGACAATCCTTAGCATTAGCCAGAGAGGATACCAATGTTCTAAAGTTTTAAACAAGCTTTTGCTTTCTCATAACCGAGACTGGCCTTGAACTCAGGGTCATTCTGATCCTGCCTCCAAATCCTTCTGAACTATTTCTGAATAAAAAACAACTTGTCATATTTAAAACCTCTGAAAATTTGTTTTTAGACGTTAATGGAAATCTTTCCCTGATTGCCACTACTCTCACAATCTCATGTTTCTGTGTTTCATAGGAGAATATACATCTGTGGGGGTTTTGTGAAACAAATAATTTTAAGAGAAACTCAGGTGGCTGGAGAAAAGCTTCATTTGTTTTTTACTAGCATAGGAAACTCAATGCTATGGTGAGTTTGAATGTGTGTTAACTGTTGTTGTGTTCTCTGAACAATGACAAAGGTAGAAAAGTATGTACCTGCCTTGGGATCTGTGATTCAACTCAGAATATAAGATGTGAAGCCACAGGCTTGCGTTTCTCTCCATGCAGAAAGTCTGTCATGGAGTATATCCTCTGAGGGAGCAAGCACTGCTCACAGAATTCTTTCACAGACAGTGGCTTCTACTGGGGATGTGGAGCTCCAAAGCAAGGGTGACCCTGTGCTTATGAGGTGACACTCAGCTTCTTGTGCTAACTGAGAACCAGAGAGCCATCTGGACTGCTGTGAGGAAAAGATATATAGTGTCACTTATCCTGCTTGTTTTCATGTTGAGTGAACATGCCAGTCAAGACATTCTGAGATCTGTGAGTCTGAATGCCTAGTTGAATCTAAAAAGGCTTGTTGGTAGCTAGCTATGGAAAAATCCCAGATTTGGAGCAAGGAGGTAATTTATTACTTGATAATGACTCTGAAAGTCATGCGATGTCTTTCAAGGGTTCATGAGCTCTAATTCTTGAAGCTGCAAGGCTGGGCCTAGTCATGGATGTCTGCTTACATTTTGCCTTCTTCTTTCCCTCTCCATCTATCCTTCAATGAAGAAAGAAAGAGAAAACCAAAAAGAGGATCTAATACACTAAAATTATTCATTAGAAATAGCTCCTGAAGGGCTCTAATAAAAATGGAAAATCTAATTTGATGACCAATACTGATGAAAGATTATCTATCTATCTATCTATCTATCTATCTATCTATCTATCTATCTATCTATCTATCTATTTATCTATCTATCTATCTATAGAGAGAGGTGGCAGGGAGAATATAACAAACATTTTAATGTTTGTTGCTGCTATTGCTCAAGATATGAGTTTCTATTATTGCCTTTTAATAAATTAACCAAAAGCACATGTTTATATTATTATTTTTCAATGTTGGGATGGAAACCAGGCTTTATATATGCTGGGCAAATAGAGCTCTAGCATTTCACCACAACCCTTAGCTCTACAAAATACATATTTTTTTAAGTTTAATTCATACCCTAAGACTGACTGTTTAATATTTCATAAGAGACATCTGAAACTTAACACTGGGTTTGGATATTGGTCTAGATGGATTCCTTCTAGATAGGATTCCTATTTTAAAAAAATAGAAACAATTTTGTTTTGTTTGTTTTGAGACAGGTGTTCTTATGTAGTCTTGGCTGGTCTAGAACTCACTATGCAGAACAGGCTGGCCTTAAACTCAGAAAGCTCTGACTTGTTTCCTGAGTGCTGATATTGAAGTATATTTCCCCTTTTCTTCAAATAATTGCAGATTATAATGGACTCACACGCACAGTAATTTATATGAACTTTTAGAATGCTGCCTTGGCCTCCGGAACTTCTACTCTGAGATGTGATGAAATAACTTGAATACTCTAAAGCGTTTCTAATTGAGTACAGTGTTGCATTTTGATGAAGCCAATTTCTCTGTAGTCTATTTAGATGTGTGAATACCATTTGTATTTCATAATTTAACAATTTTAAATAGTTTTCTTTATATCTAACGCTTTTCGGGAAATCTTTGTAACTTCTGATGTTTAAAATAAGATTTCAAATACATTCAAAGAGGACTCTTATATTTTTGGTTGAGAGCCTAGTCTTTAATGGCTGAGCTATCTCTCTAGCCCTCAAAGGGAACTCTATGTCCATTAAAGCACTGCATTTGAAAGAACAGCTCAACAATACACTTAACATAAGTTCTCCTGAACTCTGAGCCATATACACTAGCCAACTCCCTTAAGACATTATATGAGCCACTTGAAATCTGTGAATGAAAGCATCTTTGGAAAATCTAACTTTATATGGCACAATGCTATAGCCAGAAAAGGGTTTTGCAAATATCAAATGTTCTTTTTGAATGTGAATGTCGCACTGTTTTTGGTTATTAATATTACTGGGATAACACTGGCCAAAACTTATCACAACATGCATTTTATTAAGGAAAATGATGAACACATTTACTCAGTGGAAAAAACTTAAGATGCTTATTCTGCCAAATTTTGGAATATAATGCTAAATATTAAAAATAGTCATATTGTTAAATATAGACAGTATATTCTTTTTGACACCTCTTAGTTTAAGTGCTCAGAATGAAATAATTTATCTGCTATTCTGAGAGGGTAATGAGTGGGTAACAGTGAAAATAACCACAATGAATTGTATTTTTGCATGGCATGGCCAAAAGTGTTTTAAAAATGTTTCTTAAGCTCTCTATAGTGATAAGTTGTTAAACTAGTTAGTGGAAATAAGATTTATATTTTTAAGCTTGAACACTGTATTCATCACCAAAGACTTTTTAAAAATTGCATATATGCTTAACTTCTTTTGCTACAAGGCAGAAGTAAAATGAGCACACTGGGGAAAAAAGAACTGAGGAGAATGGCAAGTCCGAAGGCAGGCTGAGGAGAATGGCAAGCCGAAGGCAGGCTGAGGAGGATGGCAAGCCGAAGGCAGGCTGAGGAGAATGGCAAGCCGAAGGCAGGCTGAGGAGAATGGCAAGCCGAAGGCAGGCTGAGGAGAATGGCAAGCCGAAGGCAGGCTGATTTTCTGAAAAGAGCGCGGTTTCTTCCCTGTCCCAGGATCATTCTAGGCAGCCTTCCCTTTGCATCTGTCATTTAGAACTGAAAAAGCCTAAGTCTGTACCCTGGACAGAAGTGGGAAAGGCCACATGAGATACCGTGTGATCACCAGGGGATGTAGGAAGACACAGGGCAGGGAGGGGAGCCATAAGGAACATTCTGATCATCCCAGGCATGTGTGGATTCAGCTTTATGACATGCTAATCATAACTGTTAGCAAAATCATAGATGTTAATAATGCAAAACAAGCTCTCAAAGGAGAAAAAGAGCCAGAAGGTGCAAGTGTACAAACAAACACATACCATAGAGTCTTTATTTCACTGGCTAAGGGTGAAAATAACAGTTACTGGTAAAATGTAGCATTGAATCACTACATGAAGCAGCACTGAGGTGCCTAACAGTATATTTTGGCCAAAACAAGCACAAATTTTAAAGCAGATGCTTCAAGAGAAATTTGGTTAGTATTATAAAACACAAAGGATTTTCACTTCAGTGAGCTATAAATGCAACTTTCTTTTTCCTGTGTGAATGGAGTTAATGACATTTCTGTACCAAAATAAAAAGTAAGTATGCATGTTACCGAATCATTAGTTCTATGAGAAGAGCGGCTGTATTTTTAATTGAAAAATAAATGAGACTAATGATAAAATAAGTTATCGTGATGACATAGGATAAGAGATTACATTGTTAGAAAGCAATGACCCCTGTATAGAGAAGACTGTAAATACTTGTTGATCACAGAGTTTTAATTATCACCGTGAGCCTAAACTGAATGATGAGGATCATGGTGATGGATCGGTTGTCAGGCCATTTCTGACTGTTTCTGAAAGAAGCCTCCTTCCTAACAGATGGACATCTGCAACACTGCTCAGCTATTAACAGCATGAATTTTGCAGGCAAATGGATGGAACTTGAGAATACCATCCTGAGTGATGTAACCCAGACCCTGAAAGGCATGGACGGTATATACTCACTTATAAGTGGACATTAGCCATAAAGTAAAGGACAACCATGCTACAATCCACAGACCCAAAGGACCCAAAGGTAATAAGAAAGTCTCAAGTAAGGATGCATGAACCTCACTCAGAGGGGGAAACTAAATAGTCATTTAAGGTGGGTGGATAGAGAGAACTGGGAGATGGGATGAGGAGGGGAACAATGAGAATGGCAACCAGGTGTGGAGGAGGGGGAGAGAAGTGGTAGGGGGAGGGAATCTCTGGTGACTAGTTGGAGGCCTGGGATCAGAAAGATATGAGGAGTCGTCTACACAGGTAACCCTAGCTGAGACTCCTACCAGAAGAGAGACTAAAGTGGCCACCTCCCTCCTGTAGCCAGGCAGGACTTCCACAGGAGGGAGGGGACATCAATCCACCCACAAGATATACAGGGTTAAAGATGAAGCAGAGATGGAGGGCAGAGCCAACCAGTGACTGCCTCAACTTGAGACCCATCCCATGTGAGGGAGCCAACCCCTGACACTGTTAATGATACTCTGCTATGCTTGCAGACAGGAATCTAGAGTAACTGTCTCCTGACAGGCTTCATTCAGTAGTGGATGGCGAGAGATGCAGAGACCCACAGACAAACATGAGGCAGAGCTTGGGGAGTCTTGGGGAACAGAGAGGGATAGATGTGGGCAAGCTAGAAGGGTCAAGGACACCACAAGAAGAAATACAGAATCAACTAACCTGGGACCATGGGGGCTCACAGAGCCTGGGCCACCAACCAGGGAGTCCCAGGAGCTGAACCTAGACCTGCTACACATTTGTAGCAAATGTGCAGCTTGGTCTTCATGTGGGTCCCTTAACAAGTGGAATGGAAGCTGTCTTGGTCTCTGTTCCCTGCCATTGGATCCTCTCCCCCTACCTGGATTGCCTGTTTGGGCCTTAATGGGAGAGAATGTGCCTAATCCTTCTAGGACTAGAGGTCCCAGGGTGGAGTGGTACTCAAAGGGGGACAACTCCCTTTCTTTAAGGAGAAGGGGAGGGGGCAATAGGGTAGGGACTTGTAAGGGTGTGACTGGGAAGACAGGGGAGGGGTTGTGATCAGGATGTAAAGTAAATTTAAAAATAAATTATTGGGAGAAAAAAGAGGCACCTTATCAAACTGATGCAAACACACACACACACACACACACACACACCCACACACACGGGGTGAAGGAGGGGAGGAAGGAGGAGGATGGAGGAGAAAGGAAGGGAATGGAAGTAGGGGAAGGAGAGCATACACAGATGAAAATGGCTTAGGACACCCTACCTCATTAAATCCTGAACTACAATGAGAGCCTTAGGTATAGTCTGTAGGTTTACTGAGACCCACCCTTTCCCGCCCCCCCCCGGGGGGGGGGAAGGATCCCCGAATGAATGATTCTCAGTATTCTCTGCATCTTCTAACTATAAATAATTCCACTCAGAATCATCAAATCAGAGATAAACAAGAATGCAAGAAAGAAAAAAAAAAACCTTACAAAGAAAGACGAGCCCTCTCAAAGTCCATCTAGCAGTAAGTAATACATGAACTGATGATAGATGATAGGCTGGAGGAGTAAAACCAGAACCAATACAGAGATGGTACACAGGGAAGAGAGAAAAAGGTTTTAGGGACATAAAAATACAAACACAAACAACAACATCATCATCATTAACAACAACAACAACAATACTCCTTACATTTCCTCAACTATGGTCTCAACTTGTTTGAGGTAGCAGACCTGCATATTGCCAACAGCCATGGAATATATGGTCACAAAAAATTAAATGCATCCATACTAGCTTCATCTGTAAAACAACATGTCTAAATTATCTGACTAAATGCCCCAGGAGAGGTCCATCGCTTTCTAACCCTGATGGAACCCTGAGAGCTATATAGCAGAGAGGTTAACATCATTACAAGATAAAAGGCGTAAGTTTTTGAGCAAGCTGTAGAATCTAGGGCAAGGAAATTAACTTTACTTGGTTTGTGGTTCTCTATTTAGCCAGAGTATAGTAAAGAGTAAAGGAAAATGAAGATATAGAGCCTAGGGACTTGATGACTGATAGCTTCTATTAGTCAGTGTTTTGCAAAAGACAGATGGGTGGTTAGAAGGAATAAAAAAGAGAAGAATGTAAAAATCAAATAAGAATGTTAAAAATCAAAACTTAACAACAATGATTCTAAAGCATTTTCCTGAGCCCAAAAAGCTTACTGGGGGTTGGCAGTAGGGAGATACTAGATGTTTTTAGGAATCTAAGATCAAACCATCACATATATTTATAGCCAAGGTTTCAGCCATTGAGAAATTCCATTGAAGAATATTCAGCAGGCTGGGAGACAGTTCTCAAATCTCTCCAATGGAACACTGTCATTAACTGTCTTCAAATCAGCCTTAGACTGCTTCTGGCTATGATTTGATCTTTTCTTTATTGAGGTCTGTCTTAGTCAGGTTTCGATTCCTGCACAAACATCATGACCAAGAAGCAAGTTGGGGAGGAAAGGGTTTATTCAGCTTACTTCCACATGCTGTTGATCACCAGAGGAAGTCAGGACTGGAACTCAAGCAGGTCAGGAAGCAGGAGCTGATGCAGAGGCCATGGAGAGATGTTTCTTACTGGCTTGCTTCCCCTGGCTTGCTCAGCCTGCTCTCTTATAGAACCCAAGACTTCCAGCCCAGGGATGGCACCACCCACAAGGGGCCCTACCCCCTTGATCACTAATTGAGAAAATGCCCCACAGCTGGATCTCATGGAGGCACTTCCCCAACTGAAGCTCCCTTCTCATTGATAACTCCAGCCTGTGTCAAGTTGACACACAAAACCAGCCAGTACAAGGTCCTTGGCAATTTCTGTACCCTCAGCCTTCCTCTATAGGACGAGAGTGAGTTTTGTTGGAAAACTCAACATGTCTCCTAATCCATGCCTAATGCTAAGAGAAGCCTATGGCTGAACCCTGACTCATCAGGACTATGTACCAGTGTAGAGACCTAGTAATGATAGTTCTTGAAACTGAATAGTTAATAATGTTTACTTATTTTCTAATTGCTCATTTAACAAATCTGGTGATTTTTGTTTTTAATTCCTCATATAATATAGAAGGTATTCTTGTAGAAAACTTTCCTGACTAGAGGTTAATTAAGCAAATTTGTGTTAGACAAAAATCAAAGTTGCCTTTATATGTACATTTTAAAAGCTTAATGATCCTTTCATAGTTTCAACAGTACCTCTAGGAACTCTAGCCTCATTTTTCATATTAAGTACGTATCTTACTTCCTGATCAACAATTTATGTTATTTCTGAATAAACGCACCCTAGATCTTTCTGAACTCTGGCTGGCTCATTCAACTCAGTGGTTCTGACTCAAACTCCTCTGCAAGTTGATTGATTCAAATTGGCTTGTCTCAGCTTCTGACTGATTTGCTTTGCTTGGAAAAACTGCCTCTGTGCTCGATGAACTATGTGGGTCCATGGAAGGCAGCTTGGTCCCTGGTTGAGCTAAGGCTTGAAGGAAGGCCTGGAAACCCTGAAGGGATGGTGGGTGCTTCACCTGATTCCCCGGCATCAGGCCTCTGTCACTAGCTGCAGCCCTCCATATATTTGTGGCCATCAGTCACATAAGGGCAATACCCCAAGCCCCTCCACAGGTAGAGGATGTGACCTGTGGTCATGTAGGCTCAAGACAGATCTCCATTTTAATGAGGTACCTAGAAGCCTTTCATTCCCAATAAGCTTTCCTTCCCAGACATTCCTCCCTGCAAAAGGTATTTAATCTCAGACCCACCCTGAGAAGTGGGGTATAGTTTTACTCGTCCACTTTCCACCATGACAATAAATGCCTTAAAAATGTGGACTGTCTCTCTCATCGGGATCTGCCATGGGGCGCCATGCACAGGCTTTTGCCTACAGAGCAGATGTCTAATCTCCTGTAGAAGGCCTCTCTGCTCTCCTAGCCACAACTGCCACCAAGCCAAGCCCAAGCCTAAGACTGCCACTATCAAGTCAAGGACTATCCCTGCAGGACTAGCAGGAATTCTCCCTACCACCTTCCCACTCCATCCTTAGCTCTTGAGGCTTCCAGTGGTGCCTGGATGTTCAGGAGCCTGAGAACCAGATGGCCTGGGGACTCCACCAGCTCTCCCACACCTCAGACTGTACTTCCCCAACCCTGGAGTGGTGTCCAGGGGCTTCTCTATGATCCAACACCTGCCCTTCCAGCAACAGCGTAGGGTAAGTGTGGTTAACACTCCCATGTCCCGCCTCCCTGAGTGACCAAGTCCTGTGGAGGAGTGGACATAGGACCCACCCATCTAGCTAGCTCTAAAAGAAGTCAAGGGCCCCCTTAACCCCTTTTCAGACAGTGCATATGCTGTTATTTTGTTCCCCTGGTTGTTAAGATCCTTTGTCAAACTAGACAGCAACCCACTTTTCCCTCTACTCATACAAGTCTCCACTCTCCTAGAACAAACAGCTTTTCCCATTGAGCATGTGCAATCTCACAGTCCCCCGACAGGTCCTGTATGAGTCAGGAAAATGCACTTGCTGACCAAACTGCCTCAACAGGGACATTCATGGCCTCTACTGAGCAAGCAGACCAATTCCATTTGCACACACACACACACAAATATAAAGGGGCTCCATATCTGCTCACCCAAAATCCCCCTTGCTCAAATCCAAAGGATAATAGAAACATGCTCCTCTTGAGCATCCCTCATTATCACCCCAGCTTTACAAACGATGGGCAACCAATACCTGAGGCCTCAAATCCAATGCCTTATGGCAAGTGGATGTCACCCATATTCCTCAATTCAGTATCAGAAATATGTTTTTGCTACCATAGATAAACACTCATATTTTATATGGGCTACAGCCCAAACAGATGAAAACTCAAAAAGGTTAATTCACCATGTGTTCTCCACCTTTGCCATCATGGGCATTACTCAACAGATAAAAACTGAAAATGGCTCTGCTTTCACTAGCTCTCAATTCAAAACCTCTGCACACGTTGGGAAATTGGCCATCATACAGGAATTCCCCACAACCCTCATGGCCATGGAATAATAGAAAGAACACATTAAACCCTAAAGGCCCAACTCCTAAAACAAAAGACAAGGTTACCTACCCCTCTAAATGTACAATTAATGATGGCTCTGACTACCCTAAACATATTTAACATCTACAAAAACTCCAAACACTCTCCTATCCCCCACTATTGGCATACACCAAAATTACCCGCTCCCCCATCCTAGTACAATGATGAGATCTTTTGGATGGAATTTGGAAGGGACCAGACCCTCTCATTACAACTGGCAGGTGTTTCACTTGTGTTTTTCCACAGGACCAGCCTAAGCCTATCTAGGTTCCTGCCAGAAATGTCTGACACCACTCTACCAACCAAGAAGATGGCTCACCTCTTGGTAGCAGATCAAGGACAGAGGAGAGGAGGAGGCAGAGAAGACATCACATCCAGAGGGACAGCAAGATCTCCTGGAAGGACATCCATGACCTCTCCTCTATTCTTAGGGCTGCTTGATTTTTGTCATTCTTCATGCTAACTCTGTTACTGCCAATCTCCCCCTAGTCTTCCCAACACTTACCACTGGAGATTCTATGCTAGGGAAACCTACCATGGACACAACAAAGTTATAGGAACCCAGGACTGCCCACATGAAGGATGTTGAACCAGGATTGAGATCCCCCTACACCCGGATTCCATCCCCACTATCCCCTGCCCTTTCCTCTGCTTTCCTTACTGAAACATAGGTGAATGTCTCCAAGAGGTCTCCACATATGGAGGTTACAGATATTGGAGCTGCAGAATGGAATCCACCAATTGTGGTGGCTCCATGCTCACCAACCTTAAAACTAATTTTCAGCTTTCCATCAGTGATCCATGGAATGAACGTTGGTAAATTAGAGTCATGGGTAAACTTTACCCCAATGGCTATGCCAAATACCCCATAGCTGACTGGCATGTCTCCCATGAGCTTATTGCCCCTCTACATCAGTCTTTATCCATGTTAGTATTATCCAACAGGAAAATCGGTCTGAGAAAGACCTTTGAGATACCCTCTCCTGGCTACAGTACTTCCAATATGAGGCTGATCTCCTTCCCTTAACAACTCAACCCAACTCCTCCCAATGCTTTTTCTGTGCTTCTCTCTGGACTATTATTAGCAGCCATTCCCATTAACATTTCCCTTCATGACCTCCATGGACTCCTACCCATGAGGAAAGCACAGGACATTCCTCTTTTTGACCCCCCCTTTGCCTTGTAGGTCCCTCCTTGAAACCCCATCTTACAGGTGCCTGTGACATCACCATCACCAAATCAGTATGTGTTAACCCTGCTGCCCTCCTCTGGTGCAAAGGCACTACAGGTTTCGGTATTAACCACTCCCCACCCCCCCCACCAACTTTTCAAGGTTCCTGCACCCCTGTGGTAACTGTCCCCCAGATTTATCTCTATGAACCTGAAGAACTTGTGTTGCAGATGGGAGGAAGCCTAGAGAATGAGATCTTCATCGCTCTGCTCATCAGTCTAGGCCTTGCTGTCTCACTGGATGTGACAGGAACTGCTGGAGCAGTCCTTGTTCAAACTCAATATCTGGCCAGGGACTTCCAAGACAAGCTTGACCAGGCAATGGCTTCCACTATAGACAGCTTCAGTCTCTTCAATAACTTCCTTAGCAGGAGCTGCTCTCCAAAACCAGAGAGACCTAGACTTGCTGACTGCTGAACAGGGAGGGACTTGCGTTTTGCTGGGGGAGGAATGTTGCTTCTATGTCAATGACTCTGGGCTGGTAGAACAAGATATATAGATGCTCAAAGAGCTCTGGGGGAACTCCAGGCACTCCCCGGCCCCTTGGTACTCTAACCCCTTGGTAGCTTGGATTCTTCCCCCTCTTGGCCCCATACTAACCACTGGAGCCTTGCTTCTTTTGGCACTCTGCCTCATTCACTTTCTAAAGCAGCAGATGAGCAGCATTGCAAAGATCACTAGTAATTAGGTCTTGGTTCAATATCAAACTGTTCCCAACATAGGAGACAGTCATTCTGATGGGATCTCTCCCTTATAAAAAGAAAAGGAGGAGTTGTGGGGTGGTGGGCTGGGAGAGGAAGCCTGGTAAGGTTGAGCTAAGGTTTGAGGTCCTAGAGACCCTGTGGCCCTCCCACATGTAGATAAGGTATTCCCAAGCTCTCAGACCAAGCCAATAGAAAGCACCTACTGTCAGACCCTGACCCACCCAAAACTGTATATAAGAATCCTACCCAGGGGAAATAAAGGCCTTGGTTCAATATCAAACTGTTCCCAACATAGGAGACAGTCATTCTGTGAGAATTACTCTGTTGTCTGAGAGCTTCTGTCATAAGAGCTGTAATACTGCCGCTCAGAGAAGAGATCTGCTCTCCTGAAAATGCTGCCATAGCTCCCCTTCACCCATCACTGACTAGTTAGCCTCCCCAAAGGCTCAGCCTGGCCTGAGTCAGCCCAGGGCAACCCGTGCAACCTCTTGGAGCAACAGAAGCAACAGCAGCAAAGATGGAGGTGGAAGCAGCTGCAGCAGCAGAGGCTAGGGAGGCATTTCCCCATCCCTGCTCACATTCTCACCCCTTCACTTGAACCCTTGCACCTGGACAGGCCAGAGATCTTTGTGGCAAGCCTCCAGTACACAGGCCCACAGAACTTCACTTCACTGACTTCACATGAACCAAACAGAACTGAATGGAACTGCACAAACTCAACTGCACTCAACTAAACTCTCTAAAATGAACTATGCTGCTCTTAAGTAACTTTTCTTTCCTGTCTGTTCTCCTGAGAGCTGGAGGTATCCTATCTCTGACTTGTTCTGTCAAATCTTTCTCTGATTCATTGCTTTGTCTGCCCCTCAATTAGATGCCATCGTTTGGGCTTAAAGGTATGTACTAAGGGCATGTCTGTATTCCTGCTAGATCACAGAGACCTATGTCTTTGGATGTAATTCCTTGTTATAGAGTAGCCATGATAATTAAATAAAATTCCTTTACATTTCTAACTTTAGAAACTTCGCTGTCCTATAATAAAGGAACAAATGAACAAATGAACTCCCAAATAATAAGTCTTCTCACTATGTCTCTTAAATTTCAGTTGAAAACAATTCTGGTAACAATGCTATTTCATTGCTTAGAAACACTGAGACAGATAAGTGTCCCAAAGAAAAATATTCACCCATCTCTACAAATTCATGATTGAAAGCTGCTTCATGGTATACTGGGGGCCAACTAGCTAATTGAACCTTTTCTTTTGACAGCCTTGGAGATTTTCCACATGGTCTGAACTGGAAATGTAGCTCAGTGGTAAAATGCTTCTCCATGGTTTTAGAATACAGAGTATCATCACTTTGTGGTCTGAACATGTACTCCTACTGGCACAACCAAATATTAAAAATGTCCTTTTCAAGGAATGAAATGAAAACTATTCTAGGTAAAGTACAGCTCTGAAAGGATGGTGCTTCCAGAAGCTAAGGCACATGCCAGACATTCAAGGAGCCAAGTTTTTTGCTGGACACATTTTGGAATGTGCTGGAAGGAACATTTGACCCCAGTATAGCACTGATGGGAAAGAGGGGCCTTTCTAGTGATGGTTACAAGATGCATTTCTCAGGGCTTGTGAGACAGATAGAATTGAATCCATAAACACTTTTATAAATCTCAGACTTGGTTTCTTAAAAAAATGATTTTTAGTCTCTGCAACTCCTTCCGTGGGTATTTTCCCCCCTTTTAAGAAGGAATGAAATGTCCACATTTTGGTCTTCCTTCTTCTTTAGTTTCTTGTGGTTTGTGGGTTGTTCTTCCTTTATTCTAAACTTCTGGGCTAATAACCACTTATCAGAGAGTGTATATCATGTGTTTTCTTTTGTGATTGGGTTACCTCACTCAGGATGATATTCTCCAGATCCATCCATTTCCCTAAGAATATCATAAATCCATTGTTTTTAATAGCTGAGTAGTACTCCATTGTGTAGATGTACCACATTTTCTGTATCCATTCCTCTGTTGAGGGACTTCTGGGTTGTTTCCAGTTTCTGGCTATTAAAAATAAGGCTGCTATGAACATGGTGGAGCATGTGTCCTTATTACATGTTGGCGGATCTTCTGGGTATATGCCCGAGTGGTATAGCTGGGTCCTCTGGTAGAACTATGTCCAATTTCCAGAGGAACCACCAAACTGATTTCCAGAGTGGTTGTACCAGCTTGCAATCCCACCAGCAATGAAGGAGTGTTCCTCTTTCTCCACAACCTCTCCAGCATCTGTAGAGAATAACTATGGAGCAGAGATTGAAGGAAGGACAAGCCAGCCTGATATAGCTATCTCCTGAGAGGCTCTGACAGTACCTGACTAATACAGATGTAGAGGCTCACAGCCATCCATTGAAATGAGTACAGGGTCCTCAATGAAGGAGTTAGAGAAAGGACCTATGGAGCCGAGGGGTTTGCAGCCCCTTAGGACAAACAA
Organism: Mastomys coucha; assembly: GCF_008632895.1. Taxonomy (NCBI): domain Eukaryota; kingdom Metazoa; phylum Chordata; class Mammalia; order Rodentia; family Muridae; genus Mastomys; species Mastomys coucha. The sequence continues at coordinate 10,896,245 of NW_022196902.1, forward strand.
CAATATGAACTAACTAGTACCCTCAGAGCTCCCAGGGACTCAACCAGCAACCAAGGAGTATACATGGTGGGACTGATTGTTGTGGCAGCATGTGTATAGTAGAGGATTGCAAAGTCGGTCATCAATGGGAGGAGAGGCCCTTGGCCCTGTGAAGATTCTGTGCCCCAGAGTAGGGGAATGCCAGGGCCAATAAGGGGGAGAGGGTGGAGTGGTACACAGGGTGAGGGGGGAGGCAACAGGGGTTTGTTCTTGTTGTTTTTTTGTTTTGTTTTGTTTTTTGGAGGGGAAACTGGGAAAGGAGAAATCATATGACATGTAAATAAAGAAAGTATCTAATAAAAAATGATTTTTAAACAGAAAATGCTTTGCAATTTACTCAAGTGAAGCACACCTAAGCATGCAGAGCCCCAAGACCCATGACATCAGGAATACTCCAGTCAGCCACACAGCCACACAACCCACAAAGTAAACCAGCAGAAACTCTTCACCATCAGCAGAGAAGTGATCAGATAGTCTCTTTGCGGCTACTCAGATCGAGTCAGGTACCCCCTCAGTCAGAGGGAAAGCAGCAGTGAGCATCAGGCACAAACAGATGGTACTCACCTCTGCGATCTTCAGCACAGCACTCCCATTCATGTCAAATGTCGGGGTGTAGGTGATGCACAGTAAAACCTAGAGCCACCGAGAAGTGAGGGAAGAAGGGAGAGACGGGGTTAAAATACAGGAGTATGTTTGTATGGTGGTTTGAATGAGAATGACATCCCCCCCTACCCAGGTTCATATATTTGCACGCTTAGTCTCCAGTTGAATAACTGTTTCAAAGGATTAGGAAGTGTGTCCTTGCTGGAGTAGGTATGTCTCTGTTGAGTGAGGAGTGTCACAGGGGTGAGAGTGGGCTTTGAGTTTTAAAAGCCCATACCCCATGCCCGAGAATACCAGCTCTTTTTCTTTTCCCTCTCCCTCTCCCCTTTCCTTCCCCTCCCCACTCCTCTCTGATTGCTGCCTGTGGATCAGGATGTAAAGCTCTCAGCTACTGTTCCAGCACCATGCCTGTCTGCTTCTTGCCAGGATGATTATGGACTAACCCTCTGAAACAGAAACAAATTCCAAGTTAAATGCTCTATAAGAGTTGCCTTGGTCATGGTGTCTCTTCACAGCAACAGAACATCAACTAAGACAATTCTCACAGGCTATCTGTGCAGTCCTATGTATATTTATGATTCCTTTGCTTTAAACTCTCCTCCTTCCTTCGTGAATGCTATCTGTGTGTATGTGCAATGTTCATATTTGAGTCTTCGTGTGTGTCACAGTACAGGTCAGAGTTTTTGTCCCACCACTGATCTCTAATTACCAGACACAGAGTTCCTAGTAAACAAGAGGGCAGGCTTTAAACAGAAAGACTGTGAACCCACTGCTGCACTGCTGTGGTCCACATGAATAAAGGGTCCTTAAAAGTCAGAAAAAGACCTGACAAGCCTTCCAGACAGAGTGACACATCAAAACACAGTGGTCTCTGCTACAACCAGAGCAGGAGAAACATAACCCAAAAAAGGACGGTGCGAGACTGGCAACAGGCAGCACCTCTCCACAGTCCCGACGTCTGTCCAACAATCATGCCAGTCACAACTGATACTAAGGACCAGGGAAAACGACCGCGGCAGGAAATGGCAGGTCACATCTCATGGATTATTTCAGTTAATTTTAAAATGTGTTATAATGATTGATTCTCTTACTGATAAGAGAGCTGAATCTCAGAATGATAAAATAGGGTGCTTAAGATGACAAGGATCACTGATTTGAGCTTAAATAACTTGACTCTATATGCTAAACCACTGTGCAACATTGCCTGCACCTTCTTCCTCTTCTGTGCCTAGACTGAAATACCACTGTGGCTGCCTGGTCTTACCCCTTCCCCAAACCACATGGGATTAGACATTTTTATACCATTCTTCTCGCTCCTAAAACTACCCTCAGGATGGTGCATGGAATTTTCTTATTTTCTGGTCCTGGATTCCCTTTCTTCCCTAAGGATAAATGGTTGATGGCATTCAGAAGATCTTTAAAGACACATTAAATATTCTTCTTTCTACTAACAGAGCTATTAGGGAACTAATCAATAAGAGCCCCTGGCTTTTAAGAATCACATCTATTTTTGCAGACAGAAATCTAGACTCTCACCTCTCCTTGGCTTCTGACTTTTATTGCTGGAGAAGAACAGATAAGGAAGTGCTGTAGTCTGTTGTTTGCCTCTGCACCCAACAGCTGTGCAGTATGGCCTGCCAGAGACAACCTCTGGGACTTTCCTTATCTAGTTCTCTTCATGAAAGAACACAGAAACCCAAACATATACATAAGTACATAATATAGGATATGTACTTAACCACCACATCAAAAACTAATGGCATAATTGCCTGGTATAGAAAGAACTCTTTCTCAGTCAATTCAAGCTAATTTGGGGGTTGGGGTCAGAGTCTCCTTCTGTACATAACTAAAGAAAGAAAGAATTTTTCTTTTCTTTTTTCCCTCTTTCTCTGGTTTTCTTCCTTCCTTCCTTCCTTCCTTCCTTCCTTCCTTCCTTCCTTCCTTCCTTCCTTCCTTCCTTTTGCCTTTCCTTTTTTTGTCAACTGGTATCACCAGATTAGATACGTTACTTGTGGATTTTCTCCCCAGTTTTTTTTTTTTTAATCCATATAGTTGACTCCAGACAAAAAGTGGTTCAGTGTCATTGGGGCCAGAAGAAAAATATGTTCCTTGACCCTATGGGATATGGATGATATGGATATCCTATAATGGCCATCTTTGAAGCTGGGCTTGGTAGGCAAGGAAGGGTGAGGACAACAGAGTCCTCTCAGTACTTGTTTGAAAGGAGTTTCCATCTTCTGTGCCTCCATAATGCACAAGCCTAGTGTGTAGCCTGAAGCCTCTGCCCTTGGGTATCTTATGTGGTTTCTGTAAGGCTCCTTTCATGGACTTCCATGGGTCTCATCTTTCAGCTTTCAACTCAAGTGTTACCACCTTGGAGGTCCCCTTCCCTCCAAGACCTTCCTTCACATGGCCTCTGTTACATCTTGAACATGCACCCATCTCATAATTTACTGGCTTATTTTGTTATTTATACTCTTCACTTATGCTTTGCTGCTCATTGTGTACCCATCTAATTCTTTCTTGCTTAAATATTTTGTCACACTGCGCAGCCTCCTTTACTTCTTGTTTTATACCATGTGTCTGGCAGAGGGAAGGAAGCTTAGGAAGATAATGGGTAGAGGTAGCAGTGATGTCTTTGGTCTCTTGTTCCAGCTGGATTTGTGGGTTTGAGAATATTGGCAATAAAGGCTGGCAATGACTAATACCTTTTAAGATGCTGGAGGCAAATATTTGTCTCAACTGGTTAACTATTAACATTACTCAAAGGGCTGCCAATTCGGTTTCTGCTTTCCAGCTCCCCATGAATTCATGTGAGGTGTCAAAAAGTAGATTTTGAAAGAATGTAAAATCTGACAATATTCAGGAGTAATGGCTTCATTTAGGCATCTGGTCTGAGAATCAGGCAGCTATGGGGTAGGGGGGGCAGTGAGGATTATAAATTGGTAGTATTCAGAGAAAAAGTCTCAAGAGGAAATAAATATAGGAAACTCATTTCTGTATGTGTCAGGAAATTTAGCACCAGAGCATCCCAGCACACTCCGAGTGAGGCCCTCAGCCAGGGTGCATAGAGAACTGGGATCTCCTACCCAGTCCTAGCCCTGGGAACGCTGGAGAGGACAGGCTTTTGCACACCAGTTTCTACCTACTAGTATTCACTGATTCTCTGAGCTGTCTGGAAAAAGTGAAAAAAAAACTGTGAGGAAGTAAGGCACATCAATAAGGCAGTTTATTGTGTGAAAAACACACGGGGTCTTAATCCTGGGGCCTCCCAAGTCTCACAAGGTATGTAGCCAGGCTGATGTAGCAAGGAGCAAAAATGATAAATGGAATGACTGTTCTGCCCCCGTGCTCAGCAAGCATCAATCCATCAGATCATAGCACAAGCAGGGTATAGGAAACATAGGGTGACAGCAAATTAATTTATTTTGTCTGGCTTTCTTTGGGTAATGAGCAGGCAAAGGTTTGCATTATCACTCTGAGCAAGTTGGCTTTAAGGAAAACAAGAGTACCTAAATACTGAGGGCAATTCTGTTAGAAATACATCACTCTCAACGGTATACTGACTAAATTAGAACTAACAGCAAGAGATTGAGTCACAGGCAGCACCTAGCAATCAAACTGGCTGGCACTGCCTTAATAAACAAGCAAAGAGGGAAAAAAATGAAAGCGAAAAAGGCATCCATGGGGAGAGAAAGCATATTACCATGGCACTAAAAATTCAAAGTCCCTTTAAAAATAAAATAATTGAATAGCTGATTATGCATAAGAAGTAATTTCTTAACCACAAATCTATCTAGGAATCTGGGTTTGAAATGATTGCAATTAGAATGGTAAAGAGAAATTTGGGCTGGGGAGATAGCTTAGTTATAAAGTGTTTGCCATGCAAGCAGAGGGATGAGTTCAGGCCACAGACACATGTAACAAAGTGCTGAGCATGGTGACATATCTCAGTGGTAAGGAGGTGGAGATGGACAGATAGGTCCATGAGTGTCATTGACCAGCCAGACTAGCCTATCTGGAAAGTTTCAGGCCAGTGAGAGGCCTCCTACACTCAGCCCTGCACACACATAAGAACACCTACACACACACACACACACACACACACACACACACACATTGGAATACAACTGATTTATTATAATTGAGCACAAGCACTTACACTTTTTGAAAAGACAACATCAAACTGAGAGATCCAGGAGGAACTGGAGAGAAGTAGGGGTGGTATGATCATTATGTGTGTGTGTGTGTGTGTGTGTGTGTGTGTGTGTGTGTATACATTAAAAAGAGAATCCAAAAATATGGTTGTGGTGTTTTGAACATGCTTAGCCCATGGGAAGTGGCACTCTTATGCCCAGAGTCAAAAATCTAAAGCAAGCATAATCAAATATCCCATACAAATTATTTCCCTCATATTACCTTTAGGCTAGTAAGTATTAAAAGTAGACATACTAGAACAAAATGGAATTGAAGCAGGAAAGAAGGCACTAAACATACAGATGGAGTTACAGACAGATCCCAGTGTTTCCAGTGGTGGCAAATGACTCAAATCCATTTGAGGAAGGGATTAGGAAACTACAAGTGGCTGCCTACAGTTGGAAGCTGGGTGTCACCTTACCACTGCCACCCCTCCCACCATATCTTTACTATTCTAGTCAGTCCCCTGAAATCTCTCAGCTCCACGTTCCCATACATTTTCTATGCACTCTGTTATATATTGTTAATATAGCCTATTTTGTAGAACAGAGGTAAATTTCTTATAATACATAACATAAAACCTTACTGAAACAGCTATAAATGATCCCCAAAAGAAAGAATCTTCAAGAGTCTGATATAGATAGCCATTCTTCAGGGAAGTTTACATATGCTGCTTTACTGTGTGCCCCCTTTCAGGGCCCTCTCATTGAATACTAAGCTCTTGGTAGTAAAATCTCTCTTGATGTCGTCTTGGCTTGGCTTCAGTATTTGTTGGGAATCGCTGTGGGTCCTCATCTATGATTAGTATTTTCTCTGTGTTCTACGTATGAGTGATCAGACTCACAGAATCTCAGTGAGACTCTAAGTCTATGCCCTAAGTCATTATTATAATGTGCGTACACAAGATAGTTAGGAGGCCTAATGGCACACAAGAACAGTATTCTGAAAACTTCATTGTAATTATCTAGAGGCAGTTTTTAACATACACACACACACACGCACACACACACACACATACACACGCACACGCACGCGCGTGTGCGCACACACGCGAAAACACACATCCTTAAATGAAAAATCGGAGACTTCCAAGTCAAAAACTCTGAATGCACACCTCCAAACAGTTTTGGATTTTAGAGCATTTCAGACTTTGGATTTTTGGAGTAGAGATTCTCAACTGGTAAAGTCTACACAAATATTCCCCAAACCTGAGAAATTCAAACAGCTAAAACACTTTTCGTTCCAAGCATCTCAGATTGAGTGGTCTTTACTCTGCAATCCTGCAAGTCTAGGTGGCCAAGCTGGTAATTAAGATTTGGAAAGCCCCCACTAAAGATGCTCAGAACCCTGGCAAGAAATACCTCACTTTGTACAACAATATACCCAGGAATATTTTCCATGAAACATCCCTCTACTCTTTCTGTATTGTTCTTCTAAGACTGTCCTTCACATACATAATCACATATATAGTGATGGATCTGGTATTGGGTGAGGGAAAAGGACTGAAGCCCTGAGGGCCAGCAGAAAGAATGGAAACAGGCAACTTCGGGAAATAGGAGGTTGGGGGGACGCTCCAGAATCACCAGAGACCTGGGAGGTGAGAGACTTTCAGGACTCAGAGGGAAGGATCTTAGATGAAATGCCTGACAGTAGGGAGAGGGAACTTATAGAGCCCACCTCCAGCAGGAAGACAGGACATCAAGTGAGGGATGGGATTGCCATCCCACAGTCACAACTCTGATCCATAATTGTTCCTGTCTGAAAGAATTACAGGGATGGAAATAAAGAGGAGCCTGAGGAAAAAAGGTCCAGTGACAGGCCCAAAGTGGGATCCAGCTGAAGGGGAGGCCCCAAGGCCTGACACTATGGAGCTCTCACAAAAAGGGACCTATCATGTCTGCCCTCTGAAAGTCCCTACAAGCAGCTGAAAGAGTCAGATGCAGATATTTACACCCAACTAATAAACAGACACAGCTGACCCCTGTTGTTGAATTAGGGAAGGCTGAAAGAAGCGGAGGAGAAGGGCAACCCTGTAGGAGGATAGGCAGTCTCAATTAATCTGGACCCCTGAGATCTCTCAAACACTGGACCACCAAACAGACAGCATACACCAGCTGATATGAGGCCCCCAACACACATACAGTAGAGGGCTTCCGGGTTTGTGTTCATTCAGAGATGATGCACCTAACCCTCAAGAGACTGGAGGCCCCAGGGAGTTTAGAGATCAGGTGGGATGGGGGTGGGGACATCCACGTGGAGCTAGGGGGTTGGGAGGAGGTATGGGATGTAATAGTCGGAGGGTGGATGGGGGGCAGAATAAAATATGGAGTGTAAAAAATAAATTAACTTTTAAAAAGAAAACTTACTCCTGTTTCCCAACACTGTAAGTTGTAATTCTAAATTGTATGACTGTTTGCCAAGTCTTTGCACATTTCCAGGGACTTGACCTGACTAGAGCAGCGAGAAAATGAAGAAAAGACAAACACAGAGATGAGTAAGTGTACCTAAGAGCTGAGATCGGTGGACGTGGCAATCCGATGAAGAAACCACAGAAGTCAGAAGCTCAGAATACTTATGATACACAGTTGAGCAGAAGATGGGGTTATAGCACACAGCTAAATCAAGGAGGTAGAATTAAGTACTCTCTGTAGAAGCATTCTTTGTCAGGAACAGATCTTGTGCTATAAATATCTGGGTGGAGAGAGCTATGGTGCATATTTTCTGTACTACAGTTTAATCACCAATCCAGACTTTTAGCTATTCAAACTAGAGTGTAAAGATATGTAATGCTTGTTCTCTGGCATTTGTGCATGCTTTAGGTAGTCTATTGGAATGTATGATCGTGGTTCTTGGAGGCTGAGAAAGGTGGAGGGAGGTTGGATGATGGACATGGTCAGCATCCACATAGAAACCCTAAAGAAGTCTTTGCCATTCTTCTCAGCTCTGCCTGGAGAAGGCTCTGCTACTCCTGTAGGGATGAGGCATTGCAGCCCTCCACAACAGGACTCCAATCAAATCAGCAGTGTACATTCACTCAAGGTTTCATTCACTCCAGGCTTCTTCCACACCCCACAACTGTTTATGAATGAATGCATTTATTTTTGTTGTTGTTGTTTTGCTTTGTTTTAAGGATACTGTTATTTTTTCTATTTTTTATTAGATGTTTTATTTATTTACAATATCTCCTTTCCCAGGTTTCCCTCCAAAAATAAATAAAATTAACTTAAATAAAATAAATAACAAAAACTAAAACAAAGCCCGTTCCCTTTCCCTCCCCAGGCTCACCATCCCACACCCTCCTGCTTACTGGCCCTGGCATTCCCCTACACTGGGGCATAGAACCTTCACAGGGCCAAGGGCCTCTCCAAGGATACTATTATTAAAAGGATACTATTATTAACAGCAAAACAGAGTACATTGCAGGATGTTACGTGACGTGAAATAACTCAGACACAGAAAGATATGTTATGCTTGCTCTCTGGCATATGTGCATGCTTTAGGAAGTCTATCAGAATGTATAATCATGGTTCTTGGAGGCTGAGAAAGGTGGAAGAAGGTTGGATAATAGATATCAAGGCTCAGTAAGACAGACAGAATAGGATCTAGTGTTATATAGCCTATTGGCACCATTAGCTCATAGTAATTACTACAGTATTTTATGAATTACTAGAAAATGGTGCTTGAAGTCTCCAAACACACAGTAATAAGATGTGCATACTGATTACTTTAAGGAGCATCTATTTCTCCATTATATGGAAAAATCTAATTGTTTCTAGTGAGTATATGCAATTAGTATAATCAACCTGATAATCAAAGGAGTGTTTAAATGTTTAAGGAGGTAGAAATGTGTTATTCTGATTTGATCACTCTACAGTGTATATGTGAATTAAGTAACTACATTTATCTCATGGTTTTATGTAGCTAAAATAATAATTCATGAACAAAGAATATACTATGGTTTAAAAAAAAAGAAAAAAGAAGCCATCTCTGTTAGGATTCCAAATGCATCCTTCTCCGTCATTTCCAGGAAAAGAAGCCATCTCTGTTAGGATTCCAAATGCACCCTTCCCCGTCATTTCCAGGAAAAGAAGCCATCTCTGTTAGGATTCCAAATGCATCCTTCCCCATCATTTCCAGGAAAAGAAGCCATCTCTGTTAGGATTCCAAATGCATCCTTCCCCGTCATTTCCAGGAAAAGAAGCCATCTCTGTTAGGATTCCAAATGCATCCTTCCCCATCATTTCCAGGATACCCAGGAGTGCAGAACAGACGACTAGCTATTAAAGTCACAGGGTGGCAACCAATTTCCACTTATGCAACAAATACTGAGATGGACAAGAGGTCAGATTCATGACTAGGTAGTGGGCATGCACCTCCATCCCCCAGACCTTACATCTGGCATGAAGATGATCATAAAATAAAAGATCACAATAAGCTATGGAGAACATTCCCCTGGGGAAACACATAGGTTATCCAGGCTTCCTACATAATACCCAAGTTGTAAAACTCTGACTCTAAACCTAACTTTGGTAATGTACATAATTGATTAATTAAATTCAGGGAAGACAGAAAGGTACTACCTAAAAAGGTACTAAGAAGTAAGCTAATTTGAGGAAGTCAATATGATTCCAAAGCTCCTGAGGGACATGGGTGAACATAGAAGATATAGAAATATCTTTATCTTTGTATAATTATTAAAAATAAATTTTACATAAATGTTTCTTGAAGAGTCTATGATCTCATTTTAAAAATGTGAAGTATAATTTAAAATTATGAAGTGTATATAAAGCAAGCTAATAAACTAAGTAAGTTACTGAGAAAGTGAATACAGCCCGTCCTGGGAAGGGCAGTCACTCACTCATCAATCCTTCTCTGTGGAGGAAGTCAGAATGCCCAGAACATCTCAGAACCCCATTCTGGCTGTTCATTTTGGCATCTCATGTTCACCAGTCTGAATTTTTACAATTAAAAAAGCATTGCAAAATTTTCTCCTTTAGGAAACGCTTTCTATCTTCCTTTGATTTAAGTTTGTAGCAATAAGAATGGAAAATCCAGTGATGTTCTTTAGGATTGTGTCTTTCCATGCACAATCAGCAAAGCAGCCTCCACCTTCGAGAGACAGTGAGATGGTAAAATTGCCTTCAGAAAGAAGGAGTCTCAAAAAAGGCACACAGAATTTCAAAGGACATTTCGTTTTTTAAAGCTTAAAATGTAGATGTCAAGGATAATCATCTTTACCTATGTCTATCATGTTTGCTCAGTCTCAGCACTGTGAACAATGTGGGCTGGAGTAATTCTTTGGGGGAAGGATCCTGTGCATTGTGGATAATTCACAGCATCTTGGGTATCTATGCAATAGATGACAGTGGTAGCTTCTTCCTTACCAACTGTAATCATCAAAGTATCTCCCAGACACATACAAATGTTTCCTTAAAGACAAAACTGCCCCAGATAAGAACCACTATTTCTGGATTATTCACATCCACATCTTGTGAATATAGCTTGAAATATCTACCAGTCCACCAGTTCCACCAGACTGAAACTGCAGACAGAAATGGGTGGTTGAGCTATAATTCCAATCATGTCATTTCATCTTATGATATAAAAATTCACTAGTCTTAACCCAATTAAACTTTCTCTTCTAGATCAACTTGCCATGGTTCTAAGAAATGTCTCTTCTGAGATATTTAGAGTTGTTTATAGTCATCGCAGATTTGGCTAGAGTGCTTAGATATCCAACTTGCAAATTCCTTCAGACTCCTTCTTAGTTTGCAGCTATGCTCCAGGTTTACATATGGCCTTCATTGGTTGTACTTGCAATAAGTTATTGATATTCATTACATAGGCCCTGATTACCAAATTTTAGGAAATACTATGCTGGTGATGTTCCTGGAACGTACATAAATATTAATTACGATAGGGTTACTGATGACCTTCAGCAACTAAACAAATCACTTCTGTTCCTATTCCCCCTTCTAAATTCCTCATAACTATGATTTCTAACTAGTAGTTTTACAAATCCATTTTTAGAAGCTACATTTCTCTATGTTTTAACTCTTATTTTCACCTTCTAAGTATCATAGATGAATACAGCTGTCCCTTAGTTTTCAGGAGATATCAATTCCAGAGCCTCACACAGATGTCAATGCCTATGAGTGCTCAAATTGTGTATTCAAAGCAGCATAGTATTTGCATAAAATCTATCGACACCCTCACAAATTTCAGATCATCTCTAGATTACATGTAATATCTGACTCAACATAAATAATATATAAATAATTATTACACTATATTGTTTAGGATTTAAGGACAAGAATGCAGTCATATTTGGTTCTACATTCCTACTTGGATTTCAAACCCCACTGGTCGAACCACAAAGGTTGAATTATGGTAAGTGTGTGGCTATTTATCTCTTTCCTACTACATAACAAGCCTTTGAATGCTTTACTTTTAACTCTACATAGTTGATACATGTAGGTAAAAAATTACTTTTTGAGTGTTATATCACATGTAGCTTATGACAGTCATGAATCTAGTGCAATTCAAAACTGTAAGCTTACTTAAAACTTTATAAGGGTTTGGGGATTCTTCTTCTTCTTCTTCTTTTCTTCTTCTTCTTCCTCTTCCTCTCCTCCTCCTCCTCCTCCTCTTCCTCCTCTTTCTTCTCCTTCTCCATAATTTTATAACTCAGTTGTGTGGCTCTTAAACATGAAGTTTATAGATGCTAACTTTGTATTACAAAGGCTAAACATGTGTGAAAGGCTAAACATAACTGGGAGATCAAATATCTCCCAAAAGTTCATGTATTCAAGGCTTAAGTCACCCAGTCTCTAGTGTCCATTGGGCTTTAGCGAAACTCTTAGGAGGTGGAGAGGGATGGAGGACCTTAGTTCACTGGAAGAATGCCTGGAAAGAAGACCTTACCCCATTCTCTCTCTCTGCCACCATGAGGTACTCAGCTTTGCTCTCCCATGTGATTCTCACTATGACACTCTGCTCTGCTAGAGGTTAAAAAACACCAGAATCAGATAACCATGGTCCCAAGAAAGGTGACTTTCTCAGATAGTTTGTCACTGAAAGAAAACTGACTGATACAGTGAGTGAACCAGTGCACTTGAAAAACCATTGAATTTTAAAAGTTCCTTATGGTACACACACTCATGCACACACAGCTTTGCAAGCTTGTTGTGACTTAATCTCTTAGCTGGATTTTAAGAAATCAAAGTGCACTGACATGCTTACTCTAGTCCTTTCGCTTTCCTGCTGGGACCAGCCTCAAGATGGGGCTACTACCTCAGGTAATCTCTGCATCTATAAGCTTTGGGGCTTTTAATCATTTTAGTACTGACTTGAATATGTCCCAGGCAAGCCTCTTGGGGTAGCTATCAAAGGGATAGAGTCAAACTGATTCTCTGTAAACCATTTAATAATTACAAACTCTTCTAAAACATCCAAATTACGACTTCCATCTAGAAGAAAATAAAAGCCCAGTGATGTAGGTAAGGAATGATTCTGCAGTCTATCCACTGGACCTGACAGGGCAATTTACACATAATAATCTACAAAACTATCTTTTTAAAAAGCGAGACAGCTGTAATTCAGTAAGTACAAGTTTGTACTTTAGGCACTAGAAATATATATGAGGATATACAGTCATTATTAATATTATTATTACTTAACCTTTCTTTACACTCCATTCGTTATCCCCCTCCCGATCCACCCTCCAACTGTTCCTCATCCCATTCCTTCTCCCCTACATTCTTTTACTATAGAAAAAAAATTACCCTGGTTTAAGCAGTCTGGAGAGTACAAGATGAAAAAGAGAAATGCAGAACAAACTCATGAAACACGATATTTCCAGTGTTCTGGCTCATGCTTGGAGTTTATAGGTATATATTTTATATATTTATATATAGAACAAAAATAAAGCCTATCAGTGATAGAAATAAGCACTTCTTTTATTTTTATGATGTTTTTGTGCACATGGATATGCATGTGTACATTTTTCCCCTACAGGAAGAAACTTCTATTCCTTCATTATGTTTCATCATTGAAATTATTGTTGGCTCTGCAGTTGGCTCAAATATTTGGAAGTTTGATTGACCTTTCAAAGGTGATACATTTAAGACCAGGTTAACTCCCAGCCCATATACGTAGCCTTTCCAGAAAATCTAAAAGGCTGAAAGAGTCCTGCTCCAGTGGCTGTTTAAACCTAGCAGTAAACTGAATCATGCCAGTTTGATGCACTTTTGATACAGAGATGATCTGATAATATAGGCTACTTTGATTCTAAACTACAAATCTAAAATATTTTCATTTTTGAACCCATATTCTCACCTGTAATTACAATTTTGTCTGTCCCATTTTTCTTTGTTTATTTTGGTGCACCACTTAAAAAACACATGTGTTTCCTTCTCATCTTTATTAGTTAATAACCAAGTTAATAGGCAATTAGTGAGCTGCCAGCTGCTCTGCTACACACCAAAGGGATAAAAACCACTAAGCCTATAATTAGTTTTTACTTACTAACTAGTGAAATTTCTACCCATGCCTGAATCAGAATTTAGGAATCACTAGCTGGAGAGATTTTTAATGCACATTTTTCCCTGAACAGGCTATTGTAGGGCTCTAGCTGACCTCATGCACAACTAAATGCATCTTCATCCCTTCCCTCTGAGAAAAGTGCAACTAAAGCAGACCCAAAGGAAGCAGAGGGAATAACCCTGGGGAAAAACAAGCCAGATTTTCATGCGCTAGGTGTCTTGCTAGACTTCCAGTTGCCTCCAGTTGACTTGTGTCAAGAACAGAATTCTGCACATGGCTGTTCAGACTGAAGACTACACCTTCAAGCCTACTCTCTATTGGCCTGTGACCAAGTTCTAATCTATCTTAAGCAAGCAGAAATGTTTTCGTTCTTCTTCCTTCTCCTTCTTCACTACTTATCACTCCTGCACCGGATGGCTAGGGAGGGGGAACCATTGTGGAGTATAAAACAAACAATGCCAAGAAATGAGGGTTTCTCACAGATATTGTCCAAGCAATATTGGCCCAAATTTATGGGAAAGAAAATTCCTTCCCATAATTTATGGCAGAGTACAGTTCTTCCTTGTTTTAGCTGAAGTGAGCCTTGGTCCTTTGCTCCTCTTTTGCTTCCCTTTGGGTATGGTTGTCCTGCTCTCTGGGTGCTGACTTATGCCTTTTAGATAATTTCCTCTCTAAAACCTACTTCTTCAGATGAACCTTCATTCACGTCCTTTATACCTGCCCTCCCTCAGGCCTTTTTATAAATATTTTTCTAGTCGTTGGACTGTGTTGTCATTGTGCTTATTATGGTTTGGGTGTTCTTTTATATTTTATTGACTTCTGCCTTAATCTTTAACCTCCGAAGAGTTTTTACGTGGCTCTGGTTTCATTTTACTCATGCCATAGGATCATCTGAGCCCAGCATTGTGCCTGGTACATACTCACGTGTGCACACATACACACACACACAACCCACACAAAATAACAACAAAAAATTTATTGAATAAGAGATTGGAATTATTGAAGTGTTTTTCCACTCTCTTAAGAACTCAGAATTCTAGAACACTCACAGTAAACATTGAGAGCTTACTTCTGTGCTTAACTTCTGATCGCAGTGGGAGAGTTTTAAAACATTAAGTTAGAGTAGTTCTCTAGTATATCCAAGTGGTACAGCACCTAGACATGGTGACACTTATTAAGAAATTAATAGATAATATGGAAACCTTATCTCACGAAGAATGAACAAACTATTTAAAGAAAAAATTTACAGTTAGGACTTTTGCATGTTCCCTTCTTTATAATCATCTGCCTAAGGCAATTATTTCAAAGAGTAAAAGAGAAAGAAGGAAAATATAATTAGTATTGTATAAACGTGTGTGCCAGGTAGAAAAACCTTATCTCAGTCAACTTTAGCAGCAGGAAGGAAAGCTGTATAAAAACAAATTACTTAGGAGAAACATCCCATCATCACACTGCTGGAACAGTATTCTGTGAGGTTGTTAGACTCACCTCCACCCTCAGCAGCTAAGGAGTTATACACAGTCTCCAACAACAGCACATTGTGGGGTCACACATTTTTCATAAAGCATTTGATTTTCCCTTACTGCCAAAGGCTGCTATAAATCTTCATAAGCATCGTCACGGCCTATGGTAAGAAGGGCTTTCTTTGCCCCTTGATACATGAAGGTAATCAACTCAGTCATTTTAGCCTCAAGCATTGCTAACGATCATTCTTTCCATAGAAGACCAGTTGCCTAGTGTTAAAAATGTCAAGCCATAGCCTGGTGGTACATGCCTTTCAGTAGGTAGATCTCTGTGAGTTCAAGGCCAGCCTGGTCTATAGAGTGAATTCTAAGAAAGCCAAAGCTACACAGATAAACCCTATCTCAAAACCAAATCAAACCAACCAAACAACAAATAACAAACTACCACCACCACAACAAAGAATCAAGCCACTGGATAAATGTATAACTGTTTGGATAAATATCTCAGCGAAGGACTTTCCTTTAATATATTATTGAGAACTGGAAGGACAGCTCTGGAGACGAAGTGCTTGCTCTGTGAATGAGCATAAAGACACGAGTCTGATATGTTCATGTAATCCCAGTGCTAGGGTGGTAGAGACAACTAGGAACCTGGGTCTTGTTGGCTAATCAGAATGGCTGAATCAATAAACCCCATATCTCAGTGAGAGACTCTGTATCAAAAAAAAAAGATGGTTTCTTGAGAAATGAATACAATCATGAGTGCTCACATGAATGCACACACACACACACATATATGAAAAAAATATTACTGAGAGGAAACAAACATAATCCTTCCAGGCTAGGGGTGTAGCTCAGTGATAAAATGTGTGTCTAGTGTGTACAAAGGTCTAGAGTTTCATCTTCAGCTCTGCAAAAAGGAAAATAAAAAACAAAACTGGCCCTTTTGTGTAGTCTTTTTTCTTCCTTTCACCACAAGGGCTGACTGTAATGTTGGAGCACATTCAGAAACATACTTTACCTGCTTTCTAACAACAGAGTTCCAAGTGCACAGCCCAAGGCTCAGACCTGCCAGCCAAACTGTGCATAGGTTCCATGTCCAGGACTTTTCTTACTGAGCTGGATGAATCAGGTAGGCTTTGTCATAGAAGAACACTTTAGGATAGATGCTCTTCCCTTCCCCTTTCTACCTCTTCATCAAACACACACACATCCAACAGCATTAGTTGCTTTCTTCTTCAGTGGCTGCATGTCATTGGAAAAAACCAACATTTATAAAAACCACATGACATTTTATTGTGCTATTGTCAGAGGCTGTACATGACACCTTTCTGTGGTATTGTTAGAGCTTGACTAACAAGATTACAAAATCCAATTTGAATCTCATAGAGTGACCGAGGACAGATTATTACTCCAGGGGGATACTGAAAACACAAGAGTCTCCGCAACTTCTAGCTTTCCCCTATTGTAACTGGTGTCTTAAAGTTTCTCTTCAACCATCTACATAATGGGAACAGTAATGTCTACCACCTGCAGATCTGTCAGGGGAGACTTAGCAGACGTGGGAATCCACTGTTTTAAAGAACAGATTTCTCCTCTGGCTGAATTACAGTTCAATACTGACTCTGTTATTTTACTAGCTATTTGACTTGGTATGAATGTAAAGTACTTTCCAAGTGTCTGACACATAATACATTTTAAATAATTAGCCTGTGTCATTTCTCCTTTGAAAATTATAATTATCCACTGGCATTCATCTTTATTATCTACAGATATACATAAAGTCATACATCTGATAACAGAACTCTCAAATGGCTTTTGAGGGTCATGTGTCCTATCCTTTCTTATCACCAAAGCCTGCACTCCCTAGATACAATGTTCATGTCTTTCTCTTTGGCTTCAGAGGCAGAAGGCCAGCCATAATTCTTTCCAGTCTTTGAAGGTTAAGCCAGCTATATCAGTTAATAACCTCACTAAAGGTTATCCATAACAAAGAAGGGAAGTCCTAACTACTCCAGTCAGAGATAGCATTAGTTATGTTTATGGCTCCTTTAAAATCTGTATGGCATTTACAGGAATGCACATAGCAAGGGAAAATGTTACCAAAGCAGACATGCATTTAGCTTAAATGTTACATAGTCTGTGGCCATCTATGAATCTATCCCATAGGTGGTCTTTCTTTAGAGAAACCTACTTTTCTGATTCTCTATAGTCCTGGTACTTTATTTGTTCAAGTTATCAAATGTTTAATGGCCATTTCAATAAATCAAAATTGCTTTCTCTCTACCTCCTGTTAAACAGTATAACTGTGTGGATCAGCTCTCATACTAAGTGATTTAATATTCCTATTCAATTTGTTAGAACCACGCATCATTGATTTGTTTTAACCTTTGACTGAAAGTCTATAATCTTTCTAAATGAGATGAGCTGCTATCCTTGCAATCCTGACTTTCATTATCAGCTAATTTCTGCTTTCTCTTTTGAAAATCTCTAAAAGAGAAACTGCAATATTCTTCTTTCCGGGAATTAAATATTCTGGTTACATATTCTTAGGAGTGTGATCTGATTCAGTTTTTCATGGCTATAAATACTAACAGTAGGTATGTAAATAAAATCCGTGATAGAAACTTAAAAGAAAGTATCTCAGGAAGTTAGCAGGCTCATAGGCCATTGAATCTCTGTCACCCCCACCCACTGTCCCACTTAAATGAGAAAAGTAAATGCCATAGCTGCTCCTTCCCCATAGGAGGAACAACAATATGAACTAACTAGTACCCCAGAGCTCCCAGAGACTAAACCACTAACCACAGAGTACACATGGTGGGACTCATGGCTCCAGCAGCATGTGTAGCAGAGGATGGCCTAGTCAGTCATCAGTGGGAGGAGAGGCCCTTGGCCCTTGAAGTTCTATGCCCCAGTGTAGGGGAATGCCAGGGCCAGGAGGTGGGAGAGGGTGGGGTGGTGAGCAGGGGGAGGGGTGAGGGGACAGGGATTTTTTTTTTTCTGGAGGGGAAACTGGGAAAGGAGATATCATTTGAAATGTAAATAAAGAAAATTATAATCATAAAGAAAAACAACAATAAAAGAATTTAAAATGCCATATAAATTAGTGGAGCTATCAAGGATTTCTCAAGACCCATTAAGTGAAAGGTACTCCTTCCTCAACAAAAGAGTAGAGTCTGAATTCTCCCTCTGGCCCCGGTACAGACATGTCATTCTGTTTTCCCCCAATTACTATTTCTCCCTTAAGAATCAATCTGACTGTGCTTGTCACTCACCTGCCCAAGAGACTGCCCAGAGGAATTCTGATTCACTGGGAGAAGTGCTAAGGAGATAGCAGGAATAATTCCGCCCTTGATGAGATACTGTCCTCATCCTCCGCAGAAGCCCCACCCACAGTGCAGCTGCTTACAGGGCCATCTTGCAGCACTGCTGAGCCTGGCCACTTTTCAGAGCTCTAACTCAAAAAAGTGTAGTTTTTCCTTTTCCTTCTTTTTAGCTTGTTTTCCTTTCGATACTGGCGAAAAGCCTAAGTCTGCTTTTCCTGAGACTCTTCTATTTCTAATTCTTTCTCTGAAGCTTGCTTCCCTTTGGCCTTACAGTTGGTGGACAACCTCCATCACTGAACATGCTGGCTTTCCTGGATCCTAACTCTAAAAGGCATGGCCTTCTATCTGTCTTTTCCCCTACAGCTCTCTCCTCCCAACAGCTGCTGAGATCACAGCTTACCTGCCTTGTTTTCATTTTAAAGTTTAATGAAATTATACTAGGGCTTCTTTCTGAGTCCCTTTCTAAATTCTTTTATTAATGAGACTCAGAACTCAGAATGGAAGCCATGTTCTGTGGGTATCAGTAGGGTGTTTTGTAGAAGCGTACTATGAACAGACATAGTAAAGAAGTATCTCTCATGAGAGAAGTAAGTCTAGACAAACATCTGAATATGTCTATCATGTTTTATTTTAAAAGCTTTTTCTGGACCAGCCATGATGGTGAATACCTGAAACGGTGAATCAGGAAGAAAGCTCCAGGTTCAGTGAGAGACCTTGTATCAAAATACAAGGAGGAAAACAAGGAAGACATCTGATGTCAGTCTCTGGTTTCTACATGTATACATTATTCCTGAATTTAAAAACCCCTAATGCATACACAGAAATAAATATACACAAATGAATGTCACAGAGGCAATGGAGAAGTAAAACAGATATGTGGGTACGGCCTGGTTTATCTGAGTAGCTAGCACACAGCTGCCAAAGTAGATCAAAGGATAAGGCAAAACTGGCATGCTACAGAAGTAAAAAAGTTAAACGTAAACTAGACCATAAAAACCAGCCATCAGGTTCTCACTGTCTGCTGTCTCTAAGACTCACTTGGGAGCCTAAGAAAAGTACCTTTTCCTAGACCTCCCACTGAGGCGAGGCAGGAAGCAGTGGCATCAGGAATACAAAAATGTTCAAAGAGCTTGCTTTTTGGCAGGCTGCATCCTTAGTATAATTTTATTGGGTTGGTAGTAGTATTAAAGAAGAGGAAGTCCTTGAGTTCAAGGCCAGCTTGTTCTACAGAACAAGTTCCAGGATAGCCAATGCAACACAGAGAAACTCTGTAGCCCAGGAAGAAAGGAAGAAAGAAAGAAAGAAAGAGAGGAAAGGAAGAAAGAGAGAGAGAAAATCAAAGAGCAGAGAGTCAAGACAAAGAACAGTAAAGAGCTCTGTCTCAGGATGTTCTGCTATGACTAGAAGAAGGAAGGTCAAGCTCAGCAAGTGTACCTCAGAGTCTGAGTTTTTGATCAGTACCTAAATCATCCACCAACACAGTTAGGTCAAGCCAGGGCAGTACTCAAGTCAGTCTCTTCTAGTGGAGAAACTGAAACCTAAAATCTGAAATTCTTTGTCTAAGACAAATCCTTATAGTGCATGCTTAGGAGAAAAACAACTACTACTCGGAACGAACTGCTCTCAAATATTACTCTACAATGTTCCCTTAGGCGGGAACAGAGCAGACAATATTACAAGCCATCTTGTTAGTTTATGCTGTGCTTCTGTGGGCATGGTGTTGTTCTTGGGTAAAATCTACCTTTTCCTACCCAACATTTAGTTACAGATCATGACACATGCCAACCATTAGGAGGGATTCTTGATTTTGGTAGTTTTTCCAGAGTTAAGAATGAAAAGGAGATATACCATCTGTCTTAGTTAGAATTTCAATGCTATGAAGACGCACCATGACCAAGGCAACTCATACTGGGACAACATTTAATTGGGGTTGGCTTAGGTTCAGTCCGTTAGCATCATGGCAGGAAGCATGGCAGCATCCAGGCAGGCATGGTGCTGGAGTTGCTGAGAGTTCTATATCTTGTTCCAAAAGCAAACAGGAGGAGACTGGCTTCCAGGCAGCTACAAGGAGGATCTCATTGCCCACTCCAACAATGATACACTTCCTCCAACAAGGCCACACCTCCTAGTAGTGCCACTCCCTGGGCCAAGCATGTTCAAACCACCACACCATCTCTAAAGGGAGGTGGTCATAGACAGAAGGAGATATGAGTGATATAATGTGTATGTGTGTGGACACAAGCCATTATGTGTATGTGGGGGTGTGTGTATTGTGCACATCTGTACATGTGTGGGAGGCAGGGGCATGAGTGTACTCTGTACATATGCATGTAGAGGTCAGACGTTAACCTCTATTTCCTTCCACCTTATTTTGGAACAGGTTCTCTCACTGAACCAGAAACTCATCATTTAGGCTAGGACTGACTATCCAGGGATCCCATAGGGCTCAGCTGTCTCTTTCCTTCCACTGGTGTTGAGTTACAGATGAATGCTACCTTACTTGTCTTTCATGTAGGTGTTAGGGATCTGAACTTTCCTTATAGAGCTACCTCCTGGTGTCTGGCTGATATAATTTGAAAAATAAACCATAATTCTGATACCCTTCTAAAGGGTGGCCTCTTCTTGCCAAGCTAGACATGATAAATCTCAGTCTATGTAAAACGTGCTTAGGTCTTTGCTCTGGCGTAATGTATACAGGTAGGCACAATGCCCAGATTCAGGTTGATTCCCAAGTGGAAACTACAAACCCTTGCTTACACCACATCAGGCAGAGGCCTTACGTGCTGAAACTTTACCTTGTTAACTCTTAAACAATCCAGGTGATTCTGGAAGACTACAGCCAGGATAATAAACATCTCTTCAGATAAAATGACTATACCAAACTGTATAGTCACAATAAAAAGGCAGTTTTGAGACGGTAAGTGCCAGGGTGGGTCACAATGTGCTCCTTTACCAGTGATGCACAATTGTTCCCATGTCAAACTAACCTTCATTACTTCCACCTGCAGGTCCTCATTGAGTGAAGGTGTCACTTTCACTGCATTCAGGATCTGATTGAGCAGCTGCTTCTCATCAGAGTCTGTCTCCATGGATACAAATCTCTCTTCTGACAGGAGCTTCTGTAAAGAGACACAAGGCAGTGATTACAGCCTCTTCCTATTGTGTCTTATTATGGCTGATGCTCTTTTTTTCCTACTGTGGAGTATCTAGTTGGAGGTCATCAGGAAAGAACTCATGCTATGAATTCTATAAACTATCATTAAAAGGAAACATGCATAACACTTCAGAAAATGGGTTTTGGAAAAAGTATCTTTCAAATACTAGGTAATTTACTTTATGTTTCATCCAGTAAAATGCTATGTGCTGGCCATCTAGGTTATTCAGGTAGTAGGAATAAAGACTGGATGTGCTAAGAAAGGGGAACCCAACTCCACAAAATAGTCACTCATGGACATATCCTTTATGAATGTAAGTTTTGTTACATAAAAGGAAAAGGTCTTGAGAGCAAAAGTTCATTTTTTTCAGGTATGTTTGTTTCCACAAATTATTCTTGAATTCAAAAAACCCTAATATATATTCCACTAGAAAATGAAGGCATTTACTTGCACGAGGACATCAGGGGACATATGGATTAGTCTTTTGCCACTCAGGACAATGCTTATTTTTCTAAAATTTCTATGCTTATGAGCAGACAACTCCATTCTCTCATGTTTCTCAAGAGCTACATAGATGAAGCATCCAGAAGACATAAAGTATGTTCCCTGGGAATGAGCAAACACCTTTGGAATGGTCTGACATAAGACAGTTTTCCACAGCTTGTGCCACATTCTCAGGTCAGAACTTAGCCGGCCATCAGGGAACATTCTATGCTGTCTCACCCTGAAACCCACAATTCTCACTCACAAGGGTTGCAATTAAGTTGTTCTCCCCAATTCTGAATTGGTGCAATAGGTAATTTTCCCACTGAAACTCAGTATTGGATTTTATGCTTATTTACTGGTGGCCTAATTTGTTCTTTTCCATAGTAACTTAGGTGCAGCAGGAATCTGTTTAAAACCCTATAGTATCCCCTAGAGCAGTCCAGAGTGGAAGTTACTATAGAAACTCTTATAGTATTAGTAGGGCCCTGGCAGAGCCTCTCAGCAGACAGCTATATCAGGCTCTTGTCAGCCACCACTTGCTGGCATCCACAATAGTGTCTGGGTTTGCTGATTGAATATGGGAAGAATTCCCAGGTGGGGCAGTCTCTGGATTGTCCTTCCTTCAGTCTCTGCTCCACACTTTGTCTCTGCAACTCCTTCCATGGGTATTTTGTTCCCCCTTCTAAGAAGGATCGAAGTATCCACACTTTGGTCTTCCTTCTTCTTGAGTTTCTTGTGATTTGTGGATTGTATACAGAAGTAGAGGCTCACAGCCATACATTGGACTGAGCACAGGGTCCCCAATGATGGAGCTAGTGAAAGGACCCAAGGAGTGGAAGGGTTTGCAGCCCCATAGCAGGAACTATAATATGAATCAACTCGTATTCCCAGAGCTCCCAGGGACTAAACCACCAACCAAAGAGTACACATGGTGTGACTGATGGCTCCAGCTGCATATGTAGCAAAGGATGGCCTAGTTGGTCATGAATGGGAGGATAGGCCCTTGGTCCTGTGAAGATTCTATGCCCCAGTGTAGGGGAATGCCAGGGCCAGGAAGTGGGAGAGGGTGGGTTGGTGAGCAGGGGGATCAGGGAGGGAAAGTTTTTTTTTTTCAGAGGGGGAACCAGGAAAGGGGATATCATTTGAAATATAAATAAAGAAAATATCTAATAATATCTAAAAAAAGTTCCTATCCACTGTGACAAATGCAGCCTATACTCAAATACAGTCATCACACATACACACATATAATATTAAAACATAATTTAAAAAAAGAAAGTCTTATAGTGAGAAAGGCTTGGACATTTTGTATTTGTGGCTATAGGGACCAAGGGACAGACTCATGAAAGGAAGACTAGGATTAATCACTAACATGAATAAACAAGTCCTTGAAAACATGAAACTTTAACTTTGTTGTAAAGTTGGCAGAGAAAAAAGTGGGAAACATAAATGATACTAGAGAAAATGGAAAAACGCAACAGGTCTAAGCAAACCCTTATTTATTTCTACAGATGGCCTAATTCTAGAAACCAAAAGCCATTGAAGAACATTAACGAAGATGGTTTAAGATTTCCTATGCTTTTGTATGTTAAAATACAGTTTATCTACTTCCAGTCTACTGAGGCTAATGGAGCTAATTTCTGACTCTTGAATATGGCTCTACTTTCAGAAGAAGGCAGCTGGGTCTCTCTGACTCTAAAAACCAGGAGAATTGTCCACAAGGACAAATGACATTGTAGGCTTGAACTTCACCATGATTTAGAGACCAAATGCCTTAGAAAATCAATGTAAATCAGCCATCGCCTTTATGGGTTAGGGATTACAGTAATTCTGTTTGGTTTAAAACACAAACTCTCAAGTAGTTTGACTTTTACGATTAGGGTTTTACCCTGTTTTGTTCTAGAAACAAAATATGTTAATCTGTTCACCAACATAATTATAGAATAAAAAAGCAAAATAAGACAGATTCAGAAAGACAAATATGATGTTTCTTTTTTTTTTCCTGGAGCCTGTATTTTACAGAGATACATAAAATCATATATTATATATACACACAGACTTAGGATATGGAAACAGAGGGGCTGGAGTGGGGGAGAAGGGAGGAGAGAGTAGGGTGAATACTATCAAAGAATATGGTATATCTGCATGAAATATCTTTCTGAAACCTCATTACCAAGCATGTGGAATATACTCCAATTATAATGCCATGCCATGTGCAGAAAAATGGATACAATGAAGACCATCATACTCAGCCAGTCTCAGAGAAACAAGCATATTTTCTCTCATTTGTGATTAGCAAGTATCATATTGATTAAAAAAAAATATGGACCCATGGTATGAAAGTAGAAGGGAACTGTCTAGGGAAACAAAGAGGCTCATGGGAGATGGGAGCCAGGGGATTTGGGGTTGTCTATTCAATGTATAATGTATAATTGTATAAAAATTTAATAAGAGAAATTGATAGAAAAAAATCATAAAAATCTCAATTTACTATTAATCTTGATTACATAAAAATCACAGATGTGGAATGCAGATGAGATGTGAACTGATAGGAGCTTCTAGAGTTCTATTTTGTTTGGGACTCCTAACTTTCAAAAAAGTTCAACACTATGAAAAAAGTTTATCCTTATGTGGGCTTAGCTGAATCCCTATGTATCAATGCTTGACTACATTGACCATGTAATGTCTCTAGAGAAATCCTGGCGACTCTAAGATCTGGCCCCTCACGTGGCTATTATCTTAATTCAATCTAAGATTCAGACTGAAGACAGTTACATGCTAACGATTTATTCTTTCAATGCCAAAGTGGTCTGTTAACTTCTGTCACATGACTGCATCCAGTCAAAGTCATACCTGCATTCCTGCCAAAGCATGTTGGGCCAGCTTCACATTCTTTGATTCCAAAGCCAACTGGAGAGGCAGCAAGCATTTCTCCCTGGCAGACACAGATACAAGTACAACGTGTGAGCTCAGCAAACCTGGCAGTCATGCACTGTAAACTATATGCATAAGCGCCCCCCACCTCAACCCCCCAGCTCCAATCCACATCACCACCACCACAACCTGTCACCCCAAAATCCCATGACTATCACCCCAAGCCCCATCACCACCACCCCAATCCCACCACCACCCCAAACCTACCACCACCCCAAACCTACCACCACCACCATGCCGACCCCCAATGTCATCACACAAAAAACTAGAACCCATCATGAAATTACACATGGATTAAAGATCAACAAAGCTGTGCAGAGATGACAATGCATCAGGAGCTTGCCCTCTTAATATGGCTGTGGGAAGAACAGCTACAATTACTGCATCTATAGTATGCTAAGTGCCATACAGAGCGGTCTTTAAACACATATTCCCATTCCCCAGATTAATACATTGCTCATACCCAGTACACCAAGTATGAGTAGCTCTAGGGAGCAGCATTTACATATATTTCTATGTCCTACCTAGGAAGTCACTGTATCATGACTTACATTCTTTATCCATATAAATTAAACTTTTCTTAATTTGCCAATTTCTACCCAACTCAAAGAATATAATAGTCACTCATAATAGTCTATAGTCTCTTTCAAGTCCAGAAAATAAATATACTCATGGCAGAAATATAACCACACATCAACAGCTTTGGTCAATGAAAGACACAAATGCACATGAAAGATGGAGCACTATTTAGATTGCCTAAAGCTTAAAAACAACAATAACAATCTGTATTTTCAGCAGAAGCCAGATGGACAGGAGAGCGAGCCACAGGATTAGTCTAGAGTTACATTTGTGGAGGAATAAGGTCACTGTTATAGAATACAATGAAATGGATAGCTTGATTCCTTCCTGCCACCCCACAGCTCTGCAATCTTCCTGGGAAATCATCCACCAGTTCCCCCACTAACTGAGAATCTACTTCCTGATCGCAGCTGTGAAGGCAGCTGACAACAGGCCAGCCGGTAGAAGACCTGGTGCCTAATCCTTTTCACCTCTCTCCTTGCCAACCCAATGACCCAACAGCCATTTTTACATGATGATCAATGAACAGTGCTGCCAGTTTACAGTAGGCACATCCTTGGGCAGATAGATGAATTGCCCAAATATGGTAATTCCAGATGGGTGGTTGTAACTTTGTTGTTATCAGTATTGCCTGTCCTTCTCAGTGACAAGGCAAAAGCACTGTTGAACTTACAGAGGGAGAGACAAGGCTTCCAATTTTGCTTCTTTTGATCCATTACAATCCGTTCATAAGCTTGGAGAGGTAATGAGAAGAGTGAAAACAGAAGGAGTCAGAGTCAGGGGTTGATGGTGTAACAGCAGAAGCAACCCTGGATTTTGCCCTGAATCAATCAAGTCTCCATCAGGATGAAGTTACTAAGAAAGAACCGAGTCAGATCTGACGGTGAGGCACAGCACCAAGAAGCCACCCAGTAGACCCAAACCCCTCAAAGCTGAATAGCCTGGAGCAGGAGAAATCTATGAGGTAGTTGCAGGCTGATATTGCACATGAATTGCATAGTATAGACCAAGGCAAGTGTGAGTGCATTCTCTTGTAAATATCACTTGGGAAGCAATACTCTATTCATACACAACTGAATAATCACTACCATCCCTCTGTCTACGTAAGTAGCCCCTACAGCACTTACTCTACCCTGTGACTAATTTGAACTAGGTTGCTGACAAATTCCAGGAGTGCCAGGCTGTATCATGACCCTGAAACCCTTACTAGTTTTTTCTCCATGCTGTTACGAAGGCAGGCCTGGTAGCAGGAGATTGTTTCAACTAAATTTGTGCTGGGTTGAAGGTATCAGTTTTTGTGAACGTTGTGGTCTATGAAATCATCCAGACATGAATCAAATCATAATTCTGTTAAGTCTTAGCCACCCATCTACTAAAAAGGCCAATCTTAAAACTAATACTGAGATGGGAACAATTGTTTATATTTGTAATTCCAGAATTTAAGAGGTTGAGGCAAGAGTATTGTTCTGAGCTTGAGGCCAGCCTGGTTTACATGTCGAGTACCAGGTCAAATTCTGTAGTAAGTGAGATTCTATCTAAAATAAAATAGAATAAAAACCAAAATCCTACAGAGTTGAAGTGAGGTGTGCATGGACCATAGAGCAGAGAGTAGCAGATGTTTTCAATACACAGACAGGTAATATGAGCTATGCATTTCACATGGTCTCCACTAGAATTGCTCAACTCTGCCAGATATAAAAGCAGTCATAGACAATAAGTAAATCAATAAGCAAGGCCATGTTCTAATAAACCTGTACTTACAAAACCAGCTAAGGGGCCAGATCTGACCAACGTACTGGTCTGCCAGGTCTTCACACAAATTATGCCTGAGATCATGGACTAAGGAGATTTAGCCTTCTCATGTTTCCAAAGGATTTTCACAGGACATGGAGCTAACTTGCCTTAAAGGGCATTAACAAAATAAAAGACAGGGCCAAAATCTCTATTAGAAAATAAGTGCTTTGGAGAAATATCACTGTAGGCAAAGACATCACTGGGCACTAAACCAAGCTATCCTGGCCACCCATTGAACCAACATTTGGTGCCTGCAATGTGCCAGGCGCCATATACAGATCTGGGCACAAGCCAACAAAGAACAGGTCAAAGCAGTTGCCTTTACTTATTCATATTCAGAATGAACTAGAAGAAGAGAATTGTTCTTAGCATGTATTGTTTCCATATTTAGTTTTATTTATAACTACGACTTTAAAATAAGCCTATCTAGCCTCAGGTCACATTAGAGAAAGCTTGGGTTCAGGGAAGTCTTGCAGCCTGCCCAAGTCCACTCAATTCATGTGTATTGGAGATAATTCAAATCTAACTCTGATATCCTAAAACAAATTCTTCCTAACCTCCCTTTTATATTAGAAGTGTAGAGCAAATAACAGCTGTTTCTTAACACTTTTTAGGTCATGGATATAAAGAAATACAGGACAAAAGGGGAGGGAAGAGGGGAATTGTATGTTCAAAGTACATTAAACACACCAATAAAATGTCCTTGTGAAATCTAGCACCGTGTACAATGAAAACAGGTCAGTTCAAAACATTACTTAGGGGCTGGTAAGATAGATACATGGCTGAGTGGAGAATGCATTTGCCACATAAGCATGAAGCCAGAGTTCGGAGACCACATAAAAGCTGGGCAGCTATTGGCAGCCACCCATAATTCACTTAGAAAGCAGAGACAGAAGATCCAAGGAAAAACTGCATAGCTAAAGTAATCGAGTATTTTTTCATTCTACTTCTGTGGTAAAGTGCTCTAACTTGAGGCAGCTTGAGGGAAGAGAAGGTTTATCTTAGCTTACAGATTATAATAGATCACTGACATAAGTCAAGGCAGGAGCTCAAGCAAGAATTTGATGCAGAAACCATGGGGGAAAGCCAATGCTCATGTGCTTTCCACGCCCCTTCCTCCCTCCAAAGATTTATTTTTATAAGTATATATGTGTGTGCTTGAGTGTATGTATATGTACCATGTGTGTGCAGGTGCTTGCAGAGACTAAAGAGGGTGTTGTATCTTATAAAACTTGAGTTACAGGTGACTATGAGTAGGCCTGATGTAGGTGCTGGGAATGGACTCCTAGGTCTTCTACAAGGGCATCAAATGCTCTTAACCTCTGAGCCATCTCTCTAGAGCCTTAGCTAACTTGTTTTATATACCCTAGAACCTCTGACCCAGAGCATGATACTACTCACAGTGGGCTAAGGCCTTGTACCGGTTGATTTTACCCTAACCCTAACCCTAACCTAACCCTAACCCCAACCCCAACCTCAACCCCTATGGTGCATTTTCTTGATAGATGCGGACCCAGCTCACTATGGGCAGTGTTACCTCTGGGATGGTGTCCTTGGAACTATAAGAAAGCCAACTGAGCAAGCCATGAGGAGAAAGCAAGCAAGCAGCATTCCTCCATGGCCCCTGTATGACTTCCTCCCTTAGAGTTCATGCCTGACCTCTTTTAATGATGGATTGTGATACGGATGTATGTAAGTGAAATAAGCCCTTTCTTCCCCAAGCTGCTTATGTTCTTAGCATTTTGTCATAGCAGTAAAATCCCTAAGATGGGCCTCCTATATAAATTAACAAGACATATCCAAGGTCAATCTGATCTGATCATTCATGAATAGAGACTCCCTTCTCAGGGCACTCCAGGCTGTATCAGCTGACAGTCAAAATTCACTTGGACAGTGAGTTTGGCAAGCTCTGAATTAACAAGAGACCCTGCTTCAGGAAATAAATTGGAGAACAACTAAAGAAGACTCTCAATATCAACTTGGGGCCTTCACATACACCTACACACATGTGCCTACATGTATGTAAATACACATACACACACATTACGCATACACATTACTTAAAAATAAACAAGTAATTAGATGAAACTGGCAAACACTTTCTTCCAGACAATTTGTGTTAGTTACTACCTGATAGCTGGGATAAAACACCATGCATGACTAAGGCAGCTTATGGAAGGAAGGGTTTACATGGGGATAAACATTCCATAGGAATAAGAGTACATAAATCACCACTTGGAGGGAGTGGCAATGGCTGCAGGTTGCCATGGCAACTGGAGCCAGAAGCTGAAAGCTGAGGAAGCACACAGACAGGAGTGAACTAGGGATGGCGGAAGAGTTTTAGACCTTAAAACCACCCTTAATGACCCATCCCCACCAACAAGGCCATACCTACTAAGCTCCCGTGAACAGCACAAATGACTGGGAACCAAATATTCAAATACCTGAGAATACTGGGGACATCTCATTCAAAGCACAACAGGAAGGGATGTATTATTTTCCAGGAGATTCGTGGGCTCTGCTCTCCTACCAGTTCCACAGGCGTCCTGAGTCAATGCATTGAAAGTGAAGAACTTTGCCCAATATAATAGAAACTCAAGGGTCTGTGCTGAGTCAAGGACTCTTTGCCAGCTCGACCGGGCTTAGGATTCTGCTAGATAGCCTCTGACAAGATTCTACACCAATAGCTGGGCATAGATTCAGGGGGATAGCTGACTGTCCTTCAGGCCCTCTTATTCTACAGTTATTTAGTAGTCTGTCTCAGATCCTTCTTCGGCTGGAAATGAATGCATGCAGGAATTCACAGCACTCATGGGGTACATCTGTTTGTTTTCCCCCTGCCCTGTGATAGCACTAACTATCCTCACTTACCTTCCTTTTGTAAAGTGAGTTTAATGAGAGTGTGTGACAGTCCTGCTAATATGGGCTGAGGATGAGATTTATAATGAAGATGCAACATTCAGTCCCCTTGACCTTTCAGCACACAGATAAATCATCTTTTCATCTTTCTAGATGCTGTCTCACTGGGAAAAAAGCATAGGAATACCAACATTTACATTTATTGGCTACTTTTTATGCACAGGCACATGCAAATTCATTCTAGCTTAATTAGCTGAAGGCAGCAGGCTCCAGTTTCATGTCCTGACATGGTGTTATTCCTCGAAAGATAATTAGCAGTATGCTATTCTCACGTCAAAGACATTATCCTCTGACACAGTGTCTGGTCATGTCAAGGAGACTGACTCTGTCTCCTTAACTGCTCTGTCATAGATCACAGACAATTTAAATTGGGCTCAAAGGCGACAGAGGACAAAGGCAAATTTAAAAAGAATTGGAGAGAATTACAACTTGCTAATAATTACCTGCTAACATGAGAAGAAATAAGATGTTCTAGTGAAACCACATATTTTTCAAAATTTGAAGTGATTCTTTTTTGATGCTCTGGGTGGGAAGCATCAACAGGGCACTTTACATTTAAAATGTATGCTTATACTCCACAATGCTAGGACTCTGATAGGAGCCACATGTTAAGTCACTATATGATCATAGAGTGTCTCCTGTTGAAATTGGTAGCTTTTATATACAATATGCTATGCTATACTACTTCATATTTATCCAGGTTACAACACATAAAAGTTAATTACAAAACCAAAATTCCCATTTTATTGGATACAAATTTAAGTTGTATAAATTGAAAGTACAGATGCACTATGCTTTGAACATGTCTGGTTGCCACCAAAACTCATGCTGGAGTTTGATACCCAGAGTTGTAATGTTATGAGATGAGGCTGGGTAGGAAGTATTCAGTCACTGGGACAGAGCCATTCTGAGGAGACTAATCTTCTCTCTCAGGTCTAAGTTCTTGCTCTCTTGGAAGCAGATGAATTGTTTGTCCTTGTCATGTTCTCCCACGATGGAAATAGCCCAACCTTAACACCCGAGGCCAAGAAGATGCAAGACCCATGATTTTGAACTTTCAGAATGGTAAAACCAAACAAATCTTTTTAAATAAATGGCCCCTTGTGGGGTACTGGTCTGTGCAGGCAACCTGGTCCTGGTCAAGTAACAGGCCTGGAACTCCGGAGACCCAGTGGGTGGCAATTTCTACCAGCCACGCCTCCTGGGTCCTTGGCTCCTGTTTCAGTCCCAACCCTCCACAGCTCCCCTGGCTCCCCCACATACTGTAGGAGAGGTGTGTGCTATGTAGACAATGCCCCAAGCTCCCAGCATTCTAGCTGGATCCTACCCCTAGTAATCTGACCACAGCCAGGTATGCCCCACAC
This sequence comes from Mastomys coucha, assembly GCF_008632895.1. Classification (NCBI taxonomy): domain Eukaryota; kingdom Metazoa; phylum Chordata; class Mammalia; order Rodentia; family Muridae; genus Mastomys; species Mastomys coucha. The sequence goes on from NW_022196902.1 coordinate 10,927,651, forward strand.
CACAGACAGGTAGCCCAGCTCCACCTTATAAGTGGCGGTTCCCCCCTCCCCTCTCTCCTTTTCCCCTCTTCCTCTCTTGCCCTTCTTCCTCTCTTCTCTTCTTCTCTCCTACTCCTCTTCTCTCCTTCTCCCCTGCCCCCTCCACATGGCCATGGCCAGCCTCTACTTCCCTATCTTCTCTCTCTTTCTCCTACAATGCTCATGCCAGCTGCTGGGCGCCCGCCCCCTGCCCCGGCCCGACTTTCCCTTTAGCCTCAGGGCATATTGAGTTGCCCTGGGCCCCCAATTTGTTCTCAGCTCCTCTGCGGTGTCCAGCATTGCCTGCGGCTCCCAAGGAGCAAGAATCTGTAACTCCCCTCAGCTGTCTCTCACCCACTCTCCGAGCACTGGGATACCCACATCCATTGGCAGGGCGGGGTGCACAGCAGACAGACACCTGTGTCTGCCTGGCCAGAGCATAGGAACTCTGGTGGGAAAGGGGTCATTTTTCCCAATCCCTTTCATATCCCCACTGCCTAACAGTGCCCTGGTGCCTGGTATGCACGCGCTATGCCCAACAGTTCCTCACAAGTATTCTGTCATGTTGAGAAAACAAAACAAAACAATAACAACAAACTAAGATGAGATGAAAAAAAAATGAAGGTAACTTGGCCAAGGACCCATGGCCACAGCAGAGAACACCCAATTTTTCTTTCTTTCTTTCTTTTTTTTTTTCAGGGACTTTGAACCAAAATAAGTTTCTTTTC
>NW_022196902.1:10929486-10948960 GCF_008632895.1 Mastomys coucha
AAAGAAATTAGGGAAACAACACCCTTCACAATAGTTACAAATAATATAAAATACCTCGGTGTAACCAATTTTTCTTAAGCTAACCAAACACAACATTAAGCTGCCGCCTAAGTTCTAGTGCTTCTCTCAGCTTTCACGAGAGATGCTTCTTTTCTTAATAGATGGTGATCAATGCAAAGACTCCTGACTGAACCATGTACAAAGAATAAGAGACGGCTCAGTTGTGAATGGGGCTCAGGGATCATCAAGCAATAGAAGATAGGAAGGCTGGGAGAGAAAAGTGGAAATGGGGAAGAAGTTAAAAGAAAAAGGAGTAGGGCTAGATTTGATCATAATAGAATACACTCAAGTCTGAAAATCCCAAACAATAATGCAAATGACCACCATGCTGGAAATGGAGACAAGTATAGTCCAGATCATGTGTCTTTATCTTTGAATTCATGAAATAATGTGTTCTACCTTATGACATTCTGAGAAGTTACAAGCTGTTTGTAAGTGAAAATCAACCCAATCCTTGGGTGTTCCTACTGAACTTAAGACACAGCGACCACCATTCCCAGGAGCCATGATCTTGCCTAATTTGAGTAGAGGTTTTTCAGCGTCCTGTTATGAGACTCATGCTTAGAAATACAGATGCTTTAAGCAGTATTTGCCAACACTGATGAATTTCCACTGGTGAAGCTTTTGCCTGCATCAGTTCCACAGAGCCAATTGGAACTAAACTGGCTCCTTAACTTACATTCTCTGGAGTACAGTTAAAACATTTCCATCTTATTTCTATTCTCATTTATATTTTATTGAAATTGTTTTTGTCAATGTCAATCCTTTTCCTTTATATTTAAAATGAAGATTAGATTCACCTGTCAGAAGCTATTAGGCCTTAGGGACACAGGTTGCATGATTATTTAGCAAGCAGTTACTAAGTTGAGCATATGAAATTACCATTTCTCCTAAGTCAGAAAAGGTTGAATATTGGCAACTTCAGATGATTCAATCTAGCACAGAAATCCTAAATAACATGGTTACTCTCATATTTTACCTCAATATTTAAGGTTACATTATCCATAATTTTCTTATAAAATCCTTATAAGTACATAAAAAGATCCAAGAGTATAAGAATATCTAGCACTGGAAATGGATTCAGCTTCTGCTTAAGAAAGAACTTACTTAGTACAGGCTGATGATGGGCATTTCCACACGGAGATTTTTTTTTCTTTTCATAAATACTCTCTGTATTAAACCTTATTTAGTAACTATAGCAGATTCTTTCATACTTGGAAGAGAATGTTTCCTGTTGTCACCAGACCTGGCTCCTTGTAAAATGTTCCCTATAACATTACTTAGCTTTGCTCAGCACAGAAAGGTATAAGAAAACTTACTTCCACATACACAGGGTATGAAGAATGGCCTCTTTCTTCCATTTCTTTCTGGAATTTACAAATGTTATACATGTTCTATATGGCTGCTGTTCTGACTAAGGTTTATGAGGGGTTTATAGTTTCAGAGCATGATTCCCTGACCAGCATTTTGAGGAGCACAGTAGCAGGCAGGTGTGGCACTCACCTGAGTAGTTGATATAATGCCTATATTATTTCTAAGAATGACTGTTCTATAATCTATTTTTGACAAATATTGAGCATTAATGTAACAGGTTCTGATTTGGCACTGAGCATAGAACAAAAGGAGAGTAGGTATTATTCCTATTTAGGAATAAGAGTGGGCATGCCTTCCAAACACTGCTGAAGGTAAATAGTTGAGAAGTGTTAACAATGCCATTTAAAGGGTGCCTGTATAAATAAGCAAATGCGTCAAGAAGGCCAGAGCCAGTGGCTATCTCACCTCTGGGAACACAGCAAGCACTGTCCATATACAGGTCTTTTTCTTTGGGCCAGGCATTTGCCACTTTCAATCAAAGGGTATTTGAGACAAGGGGGTGGGGATGAAGGTTGCCACAGTTATTAAACTCTTTCATGTGACAGGTACATTAAATGGCTTAGTATGCCATTTAAGAACTCCCATGACAACTCAACAAACAAGGAAAAATTTTGTTTCCAGTTGATGCTGAAAGAATCAAGATAAAAGAGGATTTGCAACTGGACATGAGGTAGGACTTGTTCCTGGCCAATCTGCAGCCTTCATGCTTAGGTTTTTGTTTGTTGTTGCTGGTTTTTTTTTTTTTTTTTCTGCCAATGAGTGCTAGATTAAACAGCTCACACAGAACAGAGCAAGCAGGTGAAAGATCCTCCATGAAGAAATTTCCAGGAACAAGCCAGATAGCTTGATAGCTTTCCAGGTAATGGCATTTGCCACCAGGCCTTCTCACTTCTACACACATACACACACACACACACACACACACACACACACACACACGGAAGAGAGAGGAAGAGATGAAGGACCATGAGGTTGTGCTGAGAAAGCAGCCATGAGGACACACATGGATCAGAGTGAGACAGGGCAAGACTCAGATGGCAAATAATAGAACATGTGTCTGGGAAATAGTCCAGACCAACAAAGTCAGGTTGGAATAGCTTAGAACCTGGCCAGATTGGTACTTACAGTGTATTAATAAATATAAGTCAATTATTTGGGAATAGGGGGGTGTAGAGAACCCTCAAAAATTACATTTACACTATAATTTTTATCTTCCTATCTCAGGATCCCAATAGTAGAGATGACAGGCATGGACCACCATGGACCTCTGTTTCTACATTTTAAAGATTCCAAGAATGAAATATGGTCATCTTTTGAAAAATATAAAGAAATGTTCCAAGATGTTTAAATCTCTTGGATAAAATGGCACACTATCTATATATGACCTATGTATACTACCCATGTAGTTAAATCATCTACACATTATAATATATAATACATTGTAACTACAGTGTTAATGATGGCTAAAATGTGTTTGGGGAATACTAGCAGGGGAAAAATGTCTGTACAGGTTTCATCATAGTTGCGGTTAAAAAAAAATATCAAAACTTCAATCCTAGCTTGGCTGAATCCAGAGATAACAGAGCTCATGGATCTGGTAGGCTGCTTAGTGCTTTAGAATAGAGAGCAGTGGCATTCATTAGCCCTTCCCTGCACTGCAAACACGCTCACCATCTTCCCTTCCTTGTTTTTTCCTGGGCCCCTGAACATGATACCCATTTCTGGCATGGCCGTAGCCTAAGTCCTCCTGTGTACTGTGCCTACTTCATCTCTCCTTGTCTTCTCACTCCATCAAAAGCTGTGCTGTAGCCTTGGACCAACTTCCTCTCTCCTCTTAAAACAAAATCTCCTCATCATTTTTCAAAGACTTACTGAATTTTGTTTTTCCTGAATGCCTTCTTGACTCCAAGTAGGATTGCTTCTGAGCCCAATATTCAACTGTTAGTTCTATTTCTAACGTAAAGTAAGTGTACTAAGTGTAATTGTTTTCCCTTCTATAATACATATCCCTACAAACAAGCATGCAGGCTTCACATGAAAATGCTGACAGCATGAAACATGCCTACAGAAATTGTTCTGGCCTCCCTAGTTTATGGTAGCACATGCATTTTGTTAGTTAATGACTTTTTTCATGATGTAACACTCCAGCTGGCAATAAAGAGTCAGGGCTGTGCCAGAATTTCAGCAGGAGCTCATCATCCCTCTGCCATGAAGGAGCAAGCTGAAGCAGTGCACAGGAAAGAAGACTTCTAGCCTGAATCAGAACATCTTAGGCAAGAAGAGATGATGGTCAGTATTAGCATCTTTTTCTTGATTGTTTGAATGTGCAGCTACTTTTGAAAATAGCATCTCTATGGCATAAATCTTTCAGAGAAGTCTACATGAACAAGGACATGCCTGTTCTGCTCAAAAGCAGAACAAAACAAATCAAATCACCTTGGAGAAACTCTGATTTTAGACCCTGTTAATGACACAGCAGCCTGTCAAAACCCACAATAATACACATACACGATTAACAGAACTTTTACCAAGTAAATGTGCTGACAGTAGAATGTGAAGCAAGACTTCTATCAAGTAGAAATTTCTAGTACTTGTTGGTAGTGCTCAAGCTTAATATGCCGAAGGCCTCTTCAGGAAAGTTTATAAAACAGGTCAGGAAGTTTGCCCAGTGGTACAGCCCTGGAATGCTGGCTACTGGGTAGCTAGAGTCAGGCAAAGTGCAACTTCAAGGTCTACCAGGTCTACAAAGTGAGTTCAAGATCAGCCTGGGAAACTTGGGAAAGGCTTTGTCTCAAAGTGAACTGAGGGTAAGGATGGAGTTCAGTGCTAGACATCTGCCTAGGTTGTGAAAGACACTGGATTCCACCCTAGTTCTATTTAAGGGAGGCAGATACAGGTGACTGGGAAAATGGCTCAGTTGGTAAGGTACTTGTGAAAACATCTGATAGAGTCAAAATCCCCCCACCATGTAAAAAGTCAGGTACATTGATGTGTGCTTGCTGACCAGGCAGGCTAGACAATTGGTGTGTTCCAGGTTCAGTGAGGGCTGCACTTTCAAATGATAAGGTGGAAAAGTGATTGATTTAGATGCATAATATAAACATCTGGCATATCCATACATATGATACTTACACACACACACATATACACACACATAGCATAAACATGTATACACATAGACAGACGTACAACAATAACAGTAAATGCTTAAAAAACTTCAGTGTGGGGCAATGAGCTGTGCATAGGCAGCACAGGCTTTGAACCCCAGTGACCTGGTAGGTGACTTTTGCCTGCAAGGGATGGCAGGTGTTCAGCTATGCTTCCTGGGCCCTTGGCTCCTGTCGCAGCTATAGCCTCCCACAGCCACCGACCCCCACCCTGTACAGAGGTGTGTGGCCATCAGTCATGTAGGGCGACAGACACCCCAAGTCTCTGATATTCTGTCTTTACTCCACCCCCACAGTTACCTGGCAACAGCCAGGTATGCTCCTCCCCACAGTTACCTGGCAACAGCCAGGTAGGCCTAGCCCACTATAAAAGGAGCTATTTGCCCCCTCCTCCTTCTCTTACTCCCTTACTCTCTGGCTCTTGCCTCTCACTCCCTTGTTCTCCCTCTCTCTCCACTCCCTCCCCTCCCCTCCATGTGATCATGGCCAGCCTCTACTTCCCTACTGTCTCCCTCTCTCTGCCTTTCTACAATAAACACCTAAAAACCATGGACTGTCTCTTCTCATCACGACCAACCATACTGGAGCAATGGAGCAGGTCTTCCCCTAATCTCCAGCGGAAGCCAACCCACCCAAGCAAGCCAGAGGCCTCTCCTCCCTGTGGTACCCAGCCAGAGCTCTCTCCTTCCTGCCCTTTTCCCTTCAGCCCAGGCCAGAGCCAGTGGGCCCACACTCCATTCTGTGGCATGTTGTCCTTGTCCTCTGTGTAGCCCAGGGACCCTGAATCAATTTCAACAGGTCAGCAGGGACCTCAGACTACACCTTCCCCAACCCTGGAGTGGGGGCCCTGAGGCCTGACACCCTCCCTGGGGTGGTGTGGGGTACATAGTCAAACTTCCCACATCCCACCTTGCCCAGAGGTCCAAGCCCTTGGTCAGACATTGGACCCCATTTTTAACCCACACTTCAGTTCCAGTTATAATATCAAAGTGTCTCATAAAACCAGTCTATTACTAGATCATCATAATTCCATTAAAATTGGTATTCCTAAACAACTAATAATCTATATACAAGAAATAAGTTTTTTAGTAACATAGACAACTTCTTTAATGAACACTGATTTAGTCTATTATATACCCAGGCAGTACATGGAATATTAGGTATATAGCATAAAACGCCCAGACTAGGGAGGTGACAGACTACTGCAAACACATGGTCAAGGCAAACCTCTAGTTCATAGTCACTAAATTGGAACAGATCCTGAAAAAAAAAATGAAAGCATCTTTAAAGATATGGTGACATTTATTTGGCCTTGAAATGGGAGGGACAGAATGAGCCTTGGGCAGCCATGAAAAGAAAAGAAGAAAGACAAAGGTACCAGAGTAGGTTCATGAATAAGTCAATGTCCTACTGAGACCAGATGGGAAGGTTGGTGAGAACAAGACTTTGACAAGGTGAATGTGAGCCAGGGCTTATAGGGTCTCACATGCCATGCCAGGGAGACTGGCTATGGGCCAGTTGAAAATGAGGAGCTAATGGGAGATCTTTAATCAAGGGGATAATATGATTTCAGACATCGTCTACAAAATGGAGCTTTGTTTACAGACACAAGCAGAATATGATAGGGGAAAAATCAGAATAAAAGCAGTCAGGGTCACATTCAAGCTCTCATCTATCCAAGTCCTTATTTTCTTCATCTAAACTATGAAACTAAGGGCTAGAGAGATGAGTTCGTAAAGCACTGTGCAAGCTCGAGGATCTTGATTCAGGTCTCCAAATTCATGTAAAAGTGGGCTTGGCATAGATCTGTAACTCCAGTGCTTAGTACAAGAAGGCACAGACAGGATGATCCTCGATCACTAGCTGGCCAGTTAGCCTAGCCAAGTTGCCACACTTTAGGTTCCATGAGATATCTGCTCTCAAACAATTAGATGAAGAGTCAGCAAGGAAGACATCGCTATGTTGACCTGTGGCCTCCATATATGCACTCTCACACATTTTCTCTCTTCCTGTTTCTTTCTAACACACACACACACACACGTACCCATCCCAGTACACATACATATCCATGTAAATGCTTAGCATACACAAAATAAAAAATATGTAATGGTGGACACCATGCAGGAGGAGCTACAATGGGCAAATGAGCTTCTTGAGGGACAACCCACTTAACTAGGCAATTTTCCTGTAGATCAATATGAAGATGAACTTTCATAAATTAATACTGTTTAGATGAATTAATTATAGAATTCCTGATTTGATTTAAATAGTTTTAGAAAGTTAGGGCAATTGATAAAAAGTTTAAGGAGATGGTTTAAATTAGAATTAAGAATAAAATGGGGCCAATCCCTTGTAGTGAGGGCTGCATAAATTAGAAAGTAGAGTGGCTTTCATTTGTTTCAAGCATGTAAATTATACATGGAAGAGAAAAATATGCTTGGGACAAGTAAATGATCAAAAAAAGTAGTAGTTCTAGGTTGGGTCTCAGTTCCTGGACCTTGTGATCCAGGGATGTGGCCAAAGGTTTCAGTGGGCGCCATGAAAAGTTGTGAACAAAAAGTAAATAATTATATTGTGAATATAAGAACAGTGAATAGATGATCAACCAGTTTAGCTGAGCAAGACTTCAAAAATAAGACATAAGATAGCTGATGATCTGTTTCTTGGTAAATACAAATTGTTATCAGCTAAGCATAGAATAAACTTGCTACATAGACTGGCTTGCTTAAACTGTGTTAATCAATGGTAGAAGAACAATAGGTTTGGGGTTATAGTGAACTTGTGGAGAGAAAGATAGATGGGAGAGGTTTAGCTAAGTATGAATTTCAAAAGAAAAATACATAATCAATAATCCTGGTATAATTTCCTCTTGTGTAATGATTTTAATCTGTTTTGAAGAACATGTTTTTGTGGTGATTGCTTTTAGAGAATATGTAATTTGTGTCTATGATGTAATATTTTTCTTGCATAAGGAACTTTGTTTTAAGGTGTAAAAAGGCTAAGAGAAAAAATAAAGTTAAGTTTGTTGGACAATGTTTGTGAAGCTTGCTTCATCCACCAAATGTATGTATGTATGTTGTATGTATGTATGTATGTAAAATGGTTGGAACTTTGCTATGTGTAAGTGTACATATATGTGTGAAGTTATTGGAGCTTGTCTTGCTGTATCCAGTCAGTGTATGTGTATGTGTATGATTTACCCCATTTCTTTTGTCTAGTCACAGGTTGCCATTGGCAGCACCCTCATCCTCCATTGGCAGCACCCTCATCCCCCACTGGCAGCACCCTCATCCCCCACTGGCAGGACCCTCACCCCCCATTGGCAGCACCATCATCCCCCACTGGCAGCACCATCATCCCCAACTGGCAGGACCATCATCTCCTATTGGCAGCACCACCATCCCCCACTGGCAGGACCCTCACTCCACTGGCAGGACCCTCATCCACCATTGGCTGTTATTAGTACCAGTTAGTCCCCCCCATCACTGACTCCACACTTGGCTCTCCTCCATTTACCCTGTAGTGTCAATGCCAGCCTTTGGTAATGTAACTAATATTACTTGCCTAAGAAGTGTTGTAACAGTAAAACAGCATAGTAGTCAGACTCTTAACTGACTGCCCAAGGCCATCCTAATGTTCACAAAACTTCTTACATTCCCTAGTTCAGCCTTTTATCTTCCTACTACATGATCTACCCTGTTCCTCATGAGGTCTTATGGATACAGATAAAAACACTTCAGTACTCAAACCCCCAAAACAGCTTCTCATGTACAGCTCTTGCACCCAGGAACACACACACCTATCGCACTAAATTCCCTCTGAAAAATACCAAGTCAGACGCTCAAATGTGATTTCTGGAGGAAGCATACATAGTCTGAGCAGGGAATTCTGAGTCCTCAGGTATTGAGAATACAAAACGAATGTTTGGGGGGACATTTTGTTGGATCAGAAGAAAGTAAGAATAAAATCACTGTCATGTAACCTCAGGGCTGGCCCCATGACACTCGGATATTAGAGTAATAATGACTAACACAATGAACAAACCCTGCAAATGGCTATCATGTAAAAGCATCTTCTCTGCTATATGGGTCCACATTGAATGTATGTTACATTCAATGGTTGCCTAAAGAAATGGAGGTAGGAAATAGGACCTGCAGATGGCATAATGGGGCAGAGTGGATCTCCTGTAGCACAGTTTGGAGGAGCACAATGGAAATATAGGACAGACATAACTGCAAACTGAGTTCAAGGATTTTGGAGGGAGGAATCTAACAGTTTATAGTGAACTCAGGAAAACCTTAGAATTATCTGTCTAGAAGTGGCACTGCAGTTTTAGATGACATGTCTAAGGGAAAGGACAAGATATAGAATAAAAGAAAAGGATGGGGTTTGGAGAAAATTTCTCCAGAGAGTGAGTGAAAAAAAAAAACCCAGGGTTATCAATAAGGAAGTCAAAAAGAATCTGTGATAATCAGGAAGAAACCAGAAAGCTGTCCTTCTAACCCATGCCCACTTAGTGTCAGTACTCTAGTCATTGAGTGCCCACTTGGTACAGACAATAGAACTGACATACCTACCTTTTAATTATATTACTTACAGAACTAGGCAGATTGATAGGCAATTATTTGTTATCAATGAGCCAACAGGCTCAAGGCAAGCTAATAACATAACCTAGCAACCTAACTATGCACCGTAAAACATTGGGCTCTGACAGAAGCATGAGCGTACTGTCAAAAGTTGGGAAAATAGTAATACTTGGGTCCTTGCTTTTGTGGAAGAGGTATGGAAAGGAGAAAAGAAACACAGCTATGCATCAGAGGCAGTCTCTTAGTATCATGTCATCCAATCCTCACCAGAGCTTGGACAATGAACACTATCAGGTCAATGCCATAGATAAAGACATGGATCACGTATCCATGGGCAAAGCTAGTAAGTGGAAGAGTCCAGATCAGATGTAAGGACCATATAGCAAAAGGGTCTTCACCCTTCACATAGCAACATACTCTCAAGGGAATACATGCTAACCTGGGAAACAAAGGCATCTACAATACAAACACAAGTGCTCCTAGGAGTTAACCAATATAACTAATACACACACACACACACACACACACACACACACACACACACACACACACACTCTGTTAAATTATTCTATCCTATGCCCAGAGCAGCCTACTATGATAGCCAATGCACTAATCTCTACTTCAAAGGTAGGAGCAATCTAGATATAGTAGAACACTCCCATGTAAGATGAGCAGGCACATGAGGCCAGAAAAATACAACAGTCTATATCTGTCACTCTTTCATTGACTTTTATCTACAACTATGAAAGTTTCAGCATGGAGCCACTAAATTTAGCCTCAGATATAAAAGCTAAGTATCAGGATAGTTTGAACATGTGGAAAGGCCAAGAATACTACCTCAAGTTGTAGCCATTCAAGGCTAGCAACCACTCATCAAACATAGGCTTAGTACTTTACAACTGTCCTCTCAAGTGTATTCACTCATCCGTCGTCACAAGTGCTGCTCTCCAGAATGTCTCTGCGTATTTTCATTGCATTTCTAGGGACCCTCCTGAAAGGGCTACTGCCTCCTCAGCTCCAGGATATGCATAGGATACAGAGACTTGTTATACAGGAAAACAGTCAAATGACTATTGAGGAAACACACTCACCCTCTCTGGCTTATAATCAAGAAGCAATGAACGTCCTTGTGAAATCTGCTGCCAAGCAAGTAAATGACCTTATTAATACCACAGTGTCATGCTACGCTGAAAAGCTGTATTATGAATTGGGTGTGAAGTGTTTCCCCAGAGTTTTATGTATTAGAAACTTGGTCCTCTAGTGAATGGTAATGTTCTGGAGGTTCTAGAAACTTTAGGGATGGGGCCTAATTGAAGGAAGTAGTCATTGGGAGTGGGCCTTGCTTTCCACAGTCAACAAGGAGTTGTAGGGAGAAAGTCATCTGCCACATGCTTTCTCTACTTTACTGTTCTGCATAAGCACATAGGGCAACTATGGACTAAAACCTGAGCAGCTATGAGCCTAATGCTTAATTCCTCATTAAGTTGTTCTCCTGTTTACTATGGTCACAGTTACACAACAGAAATTCACAAAACTGAACCTTTGCCTCAAAACAGGAGGGACTATCTAGTATTTTATTCTGGCTTTTAACCAATTATTAAGACCTTAACTGTGATAAAGCCAATATTTAAATGACGTTCCCCCTCCATTGGTATATTAACTTGATAGAATTTTAATGGCCTTTAAAATATTGTTAAAGAAAATTAACAACATTGCATTAAGAAGGCACCGTATTACCAGCAATACATTGCTTTGCCACACTTAACAATGATAACCAACATCATATGACTACAGGACTTTGTCTCCATTAGGCATTTGTTTGAGAAAAGCAAATATAGCCAATATTCGGTGTTTGTGTGTAATTGTACAAGTATGTATGAGTACATGTGTATACACATGCAAGTCTCATTGTTCACCCTGATGGTGATGAACATAAAACAGTTAAAATGACCTTGGAAAATAATCATGTTCAAGTGCATGGGGCATTCACTCATTGCAAATCCTCATAACCACTGGGTAGTGTTTACCTCCCTAGGGACATAGATGGCCCTAATGTCATGATTAGGCTAAAATTACCAGGTTTTCTCTGGAAAACCAGAGATTTCTTCTGCTGGGTTGCTAGGCAGCTTGGCCATCTACTCAGAGGCCAGGAGTTTCAAGCAAGGAGTCTCCTGGTTGTGTTTAAGGTGGAAGGTCTAAGGAGAGCCAGAGCACTATGGAAAGTAGTGGGGTCTGTTAAAAAAGGACTTCAGTGCAATTCTAGGAGATCCATGATTTAGTCCTGGCCAAAAAAACACAGGATACAACCCTGGCATATGACCTGGCTCTTTAATGAATTTCTATAGTAAGCATTGAGATATAAAAGAACTTTAAAAGTAAACTGGTTGTCCATGCAGGGAATGGGAATCCATAGTAATGAGTGAGACATCATTCAGCCACTGGTCCTAGCTCACACCCTTGTATTCCCTATAACTCTTAGTTCATAGTTCAAGTCACTTTACTTGTACAATGAGGATAACTCCCTCTGCTTTCCGAAATGTGACTAGCAGGCCATCGTGACTCAGTGACTCACACATAGTGAGTGGATTCAAACAGTTTAACAAATAACTGGCCTATGGCTTCCCAACAGTCCTACATTTCCAGATTTCTCTGTATGTTTGGAAATACTTCTTCCTTCTTGAAAGAACTAGGCCTGTTCATCTGGGATTGTCATTCTGCCTTTTGTCTTTCTATCTACTTTCTGTCATACACACACACACACACACCACACACACACTATCTGGAACATCGATAGCTGTCTGTGGTATAAAGAAGGAAATGCAATGATAAGGCAAAGGATCAGGTTACTACCAGTGCTAAGTGATTACCTGTAGTCTGCCAGTCCCATGAGGAAAGTAAGCACCATTCCATTTGAGCCACTGTTAGCTAGGCTCTCTGTTATATAGTGGAATGGATTTGTAACTTAAATACTTCAACTAGCCCCATTTATAAAGAAAAGTGAACATTTTCGTGGCTACACATATACATGTTCCAGTAGATTTTCCAAGGATGAAAGATGAAGAGATAGGTAGAAACAGTGACTCCTATTACAACATATATAAATGACAGGAAATAAACAAATACATGTTGAAGATACAAAATGCAACAACAGTCACAGTTGTATTTGAAATTACACTGTGTTTTAGTTGCAATATCTCAAGCTGATGATTTTTCCTACCCAGTCTTCAGAGTTCTCATTAAAACACAGATATGAGTAATCATTGTACCCATTGTGAAGTTGAACAATACAACAGGTGATGTTACTGGAACAATTCCCACTAAAGAGTAACACATTGTAACTGGCAGCTTTCAGTATTATGGGTCCTATTTTGTTAGAGGCTGTGACCATAAGAAGGTGAATATTAGATTTAAGTGGGAGAGAACACAAGTCAATAGGTTATTCATGTAGGTGGGACAAGTCTGTCTCATATGTATGCATGTATGTGTGCATTCATGCACATGCCTGAGGTGAAGGAGAGAATATCTATATGCTACATCTAAGACTCATACCTCTTCTATGCCAGAGATGGCTCAGTGCTCTCCTGTTTGAGCAGAAGTACTAAAAATTTACTCTAGAACAATTTCCTTATCCTTAAAATAAATTTTAAAAAAGTAACTGGAAGCAAACCATCAAGGTTTGGCTGCTACATTCATCCAGGGGTATCCAACTTTTTAGCTCCTTGGACAACCTGGATGAATAAGCACAGAGTGTCCGACTTGCAGCTGCGGGTTTCCAGAGCACACATATATATTTTTTATTGTGACATGGAGAAACTTTCATTTGCTTTTCATTGTTATGATAAAACACTGGCCAAAAGTAATTTGCCAAGAAAAAGTTTTGTACGGGTTACAGATTACAGCCCATCATTGAAGGAAGCCAAATATTCCATTGACTTCAAGTTACATCTATATATTTCACTATTTGAAACTCACCAAGGCTTCCCATTATATTTCAAACAAATACCATGTTACTTTCCACAGCTAGGTTTCTTTTAGGGTTTAACTAAAAATCTGGTGGTAAATCTGGCAGCTTTTTTAGTGGTTGGTGACAGGAGCCCCTATACTCAGACCCCACCTTCTGCCCTTTCTATTCTGGCTACACCTCTGTGACAACAGCGTACATTGCTCGCGGCTTCCTGGCTTATTTCCCAGAGCTGCCTCTGAGCTCTGCATACAAAAACCCTTTTGTGTTTGAAGAGTTTTCTCCCAGATGATAAATACAGAAAAAAAAAATGAGTTCACAACAGAGACCAAGCAACTGAGAAGTTATAGTTTCAGAGGGAAAAAGAAATCTTTTAAACATAATGATTTCCTCTGGATTTCATTTGATTGAAAAACTAAGTTTGCTTTAGCTCAGAATATAATGTATTCTAGATTCATTTATGAGCCTACTCTAAGTCTCCCTTCACTAAGTCTACAGCTCCACTCATCTTAACCCTACTGGTGGATCCCTTTGAATTGCCACTGTAGCTCCTTCCCAGGGTCAAGGCAGCAGAAGCCCGGAGAAGTCAGGGTTATTTATTTAATTATATAAGTTTTCAGGCTTTCCAAGTAGGTATTCACATCAATTCCAAACCAGAGTCTCTTCCATCTTGGGAATTCTTCTGCTTTCTGAAGAGGAACAGGCTATTTTGGTCATTTCCTGGCAAAGCCATACACATATACTAATCTTGATCACTCTAATAATTCATGACTTGCCTCTTGGTATGAATACAGAACACTCTTTCAAAGCTCTGGCTCTTTAAAAATTGCACCAAAATCTGTCTTGATGCATGGTAGAAAAGTGCATATTTACACATCTGAACATTATATTGTGCTCATTAGTGATGGCAAAATAGGACATTTCCCAAGGAAAAAATTCAGGGATGGTGCTTCATCATCAAATAATTTTCCATATGAAAATAAGTTCTCTCTATCTTAGTTCTTCCATAAAGAGAGGAAAGGGGGATGGTAAGGAGAGGGTAGACAAACATGTATGCCCTGGAAGAGGCATTACCTTGCATTCTTTAGCAAGGGGACTTTTGGAGTCTAGCTGTCCTAACTCTGCTCTGGGTTAGCTCATGAGCCTCCTTCCCCACTACAGCTCTATGGACCACTGAACCTTGCAGTTTGGACTACTGCATGGGGCTAGCAAGGCCAGCATTCATAGTACCTAAAAGGGTCCCCAAAATGATAACTAAGTTTGAAAATTGGGAGCTTTTGTCCTAATATGCCCCATACCTAGACAGGAAAATATGACTTACTGAGCATATTAAGAAATAACATTTTAATACAGTCTCAGACTCTAAGATAGACACAGTGAGATTGGCATCAAATGCATTGAACTCACCCTGAAAAAAGACATTATGGCTTTTTGTAGCTATATAATACCACTAAGACACCGAGACTAATACAGATGTATGCACAAGCGCACACACACACACACACACACACACACACACACACACACACTGCACATATATCTTAATATGCAGTAATACAAAATATAAGAAGATAAAAATAAAAATGTTTAATAAAAATTTCCCAGGAAATCAAGCTTAATTATAGTCTTTGTAACAGACGTCTACAAAAGACTGTGCCTGAAAGAGCGAAGAAGAGAGACGAATTACTCCCTGAGCCACAGACAACATGGAACTGATGGACTCAGTGCCACGCACCTTAGAACCCATGTTTATGGATAAAAACAATTTCTCAGAAGCACACTTTGAAATTAAATCAAGGATGTTGTTCTAAATTACCTATGCAATTAATTACAAAAAACGCTCATAGAAGAACTGACACAGCCCAGCTAACAAGTAACATGAGAAGGGTTAAGAAATAAAAATTCACATTTTTTTCAACAAGAGGCTATATTTTCTTTTAAAACACCCCTTTACAACAGAGTGTTACAAGAGCATCAAACACTGGTTATGATGAAAGGATGAGTACCCACGGCTTCCCACCTATTAACTTGCTGATCTCCTAAAATATGGGCTAAGGGTGCTAATTCCTCCATCTTAGCTTAGGTGGCATCTGCACTTCTTTGTTACTTTATTGCTTTGACTAGAGACGACTGCATCACTTTAAAAAGTGCTTTGAGGTTGGGCTATGAGCCAAAAGCTTATAATTGAAGCTAATTGAAGTTTTGCTTCTGGAAGGGAATAGAATGTAAAAACCACCAGGACTAGTTTGCCATTGACAGATAAGCAGGAAAGAAGGTGCCTATACATTAGAAAGTGTCAGGAATACCCAGTCTTCCAAAGGGGTTGGAAAGGAGAAGAAGCAATCAGATCTGATTTAGAAGACAGGTTTCAGCCTCAGCATGGTTAAAGACCATTCTGAAAGCATGGAGCTTTCTCCTTGCATGGGAGTTATTTGTGCACAACACCGAGATGTCATTTTACTCACCTATTTAGTATGAATTGCTTTGGGGGGGGGGTCTAGACTTTTTTCATAACAAGATTTTATTGAAAAGCTTCCCACTGTTCCCCGGCAAAGCAAACAATGTTTCCTCACATTCCCTTTCATACTAAGATCAATAATTCTCCTTCAAATCAGCCAGGCTTAGAATAACCAATAGTTCTTAAAGTTCCTATTGTATAGTCTCCTCCTGGTAAAAAGCCAGAAAACCTCAACAGAGCTGAGCTCAATAAAGCTCAAGCACATTTACATTTGTGTGATTCTACAGAGAGAAGTCAGTTGTGGCAGTGAAGAAAGGAAGTGAGTAGCAAGCATGAGACATTATAGCAATGAACTTCTATCCAGAAGTGCAGTTGCCTGGAATCTGCCTGGAATAGTGCTGGAGTCTTGTAGAAGCACCTGCCCTACACATATGCTAATATTTACTCTTTAGTTATCTGAGCTGGTGGCCTGGTCTGGAACCTAATAGGCACACTACAGCAGAAGGATGCAGGAAGAAGTAGTATGGAAGACACACAAGGACAAATAGGTAGAAAGGCTATAGTGTCCTTTCAGAAGTAAACCTGGCAGGAGAAAGTAACTAAGCTAATGTTGGTTCCAAAGAATCATGAAGAAGGAAAGTAAAATGGCAGCCAAGCTAATGCTGGAGAAATGGCTGCATTTTCCTCTATGGGGTACTGCATAATACCAACCAGAGGGCTACTACCAATGGTTGCCTTTTAACAGCCTGAGGGTTTTCTTGACAGTCTTATCTCAGCTAGCCCAGTACCTTATAAGAAGGAAAACACATTTTTATATTCTAGTCAGATAGGAGTCAAGGTCCTTTATTCTTCTTTAAAATCAGAAATACTACACATGGAATTCATGTTGGGGGTTGGGCTAGGCATTTTCCAGTCCTTATCCCATGCCATTTCTATTCTAGAGCCACTCATAAGTTGAATTAAGGTGTATTTGCGAGAGGTGCCCTGTGTTTTATATACCAAAGCTTCTGAGGCCAACAACTGGTCTAGGAATATTTGATTTATAATTCAATGTTAAAAGAAAAACAAAAAACTTCAGGAGGCCATGAATTTCTCTTTGAGACCTATTAAGAACTGAAGAGTTTATAGTCAGCATTCTCTGGTATGGACTATACTATAGATCAGTGTCCTGACAACTACCACTCTCACCTTACCACTTAAGACGCATTACATTAACCAGCACTTTCTTGGATCAAGTAGAAGGTAAGAGATCTAAATCTACACTAGTTGGGGTCAGTTGAGTTGGATATTAGATTTCTGAAACTATTCTTTGAGATATGTTTAGTCAGAAAGATATTAAAAGGTCCATTACCAGAGCTGACATCTGATTCCATTGGAGATTTCCCCAAAATACTTTAAAAAAGAAAACTAGGAGACAGAATGAATAAGGAGAAACTTGGAGAGACCATTTCATCCCAAAGGTTCATTAGGCACTAAACTGATGCATGGGTGTTTGCTTGTGCTGCTGCTGCTGCTGTGTGTCTGTGTGTGCCTTGATGCATGAGAGAAGGTCAGAGGAAAACTTTGTGAAGCTGGTCCTCTCCTTCCACATGTGGATCCTGGAGATAACAATTCAGGCTCTCAGTCAGGTATTCTTGTCCAATGAGGCATCCCACGGGCTGCCCAGCTGCCTGTGGACAGGGTAGACTAGACTTCTACTCTATGGCCATTGTTATCTGCTGTTCTCACCCTGAAGGCTGAGTTACTACCACAGTAGCATCTGAACCACCCAGCAGTACCCAGAAGCACATAAGCCTCATTTTCAGATTGAATAATACTTTCGTTTGAAAAACAATCTTCAAAATATTGGTCAAGATTTTTTTTACTTATATGGTTATTAAGACAAAATTAAGATTTTGTTTCCATGTATCTTAAAATTAAGATTTTTCCAGTATAATTTTAATTATGAAGGCTGTAGTTGTCATATTGGAATTACTTAAAATTTCATTTAAAACATATTGTCTTTTAAATGTATTTAATGAATTTTATACACTACAGAAACCTGGAAACTGCTTTAAACCACTGAAAATAAGAGGCAAAATTCATCCTTAACATAAAAAATACTCCATTGTTCTCTGTGCACATAAAATACAGTACTCATCTGTCCTAATACCATTAGTAACTGGGACCAGCAAGACCCAGGTACGCAGGAACTCTGCCAGCCCAGTGGCATGGGTTCCTTCCAGTCTGACAGGCCTTGGACACAGACTTGCAGCAAGTACCATAATACACAGAGGAAGCTCCACTCCCAGGCACTCTATTGGGTCCAGGATCACAGGATCCCAGAATCACAGGATCACAGAGACAGCTTGACTCTGAGGAGTTCTTACAAAACCAGGATCACTGGAAGGATAGGCCCCAGTCAGGTTTAGCCAGGGCAGGTAGCACTAAAGATAACCAGATGGCCAGAGGCAAGAGTAAGAAAATAAGCAACAGAAACCAAGGTTACTTGGCATCATCAGAACCCAGTTCTCCCATGATAGCAAGTCCTGGACACACCATCACACTGGAAAAGCAAGATTCAGATCTAAAATCACTTCTCATGATGATGATACAGGACTTTAAGAAGAACATAGATAACTCCCTCAAAGAAATACAGGAGAGCACAGGTAAACAGCTAGAAGCCTTTCAAGAGGAAACACAAAAGAAGTCCCTTAAAGAACTATAGGAAAACACAATCAAACAGGTGAAGGAAATGAACAAAACCATCCAGAATCTAAAAATGGAAATAGAAACAATAAAGAAATCACAAAGGGAGACAAACCTGGAGATAGAAAACTTAGGAAAGAGATCAGGAGTCATAGACGCAAGCATCACCAACAGAATGCAAGAGATAGAAGAGAGAATCTCAGGGACAGAAGACACCATAGAAAACATTGACACAACAGTCAAAGAAAATGCAAAAAGCAAAAAAGCTCCTAACCCAAAACATATAAGAAATCCAGGAAGCAATAAGAAGACCAAACCTAAGGATAATAGGTGTAGAAGAGAGTAAAGACTCCCAATGTATTGGGCCATTAAGTATTTTCAACAAAATTATAGAAGAAAACTTTCCTAACCTAAAGAAAGAGATGCCCATGAACATACAAGAAGTCTACAGAAGTCCAAATAGACTGGACCAGAAAAGAAATTCCTCCTGTCACACAATTATAAAAACACCAAATGCACTAAACAAAGAAGGAATTTTAAAAGCAGTAAGGGAAAAATGTCAAGTAATATATAAAGGCAGGCCTATCAGAATTACACCAGACTTCTCACCAGAGACTATGAACGCTAGCAGATCCTGGGCAGATGTCATACAGACCCTAAAAGAACACAAATGCCAGCCTAGGCTACTATACCCAGCAAAACTCTCAATTACCTTAAATGGAGAAACTAAGATGTTCTATGACAAAACCAAATTTACATAATATCTTTCCACAAATTCAGCCCTACAAAGGATAATAGATGGAAAACACCAAAATAAGGAGAAAAAGTACACCCTAGAAAAAGCAAGAAAGTAATCTTTTAACAAACCCTCACACACACAATTCTACCTCTAACAACAAAAATAACAGGAAGTAACAATTACTTTTTTTTAATATTTTTTTTATTTTAGGTATTTTCTTTATTTACATGTAAATTTCTCCACTCCCAGTTTCCCCTCCAAAAAACAAAGAAACAAACAAAAACAACAAAAACAAACCCCTGTTGCTTCCCCCTTCCCCATGCCTGCTACCCTGTCCTCTCCCACTTTCTGGCCCTGGCATTCCCCCACACCAGGGCTCAGAACCTTCACAGGGCCGAGGTCCTCTCCTCCTATTGATGATCGAATTTGCAATCCTCTACT
>NW_022196902.1:10948971-10950480 GCF_008632895.1 Mastomys coucha
ACTTTAATTAACTAGGAGTTCCTACAACATGTAAGTAACTCTGAAGCACATA
This sequence comes from Mastomys coucha, assembly GCF_008632895.1. Lineage (NCBI taxonomy): Eukaryota > Metazoa > Chordata > Mammalia > Rodentia > Muridae > Mastomys > Mastomys coucha. The sequence goes on from NW_022196902.1 coordinate 10,949,024, forward strand.
TGGCAGGGGAAGGAATTCATTGGTTTGAAAACAAATTGAAGAACAGGATTGAATCCTGTTCAAACCACTTGAATGGAAATTCCCAATAAATCACCATGTCCTGATGATGTAGAAAACATACTCTATAAGCAATTGTAAGTTCACTTCTCATAATATCACAGGAAATCTTAGAAATAATCAAGTGCTTTAATAATAATCATAATCATAATCATAATCCTGCTAGATAAATCAGGCTATAGTCCTGGGATTAAAAATTAAGTATTTTAAAGAACACATTGGAATTTAAAATATGTTTCATGTAGTGTTCAGTTTAAAAAAAAACAAGCAGAATACTAATTGTAAGAAAAATTCATGAAAGCTGGGCTCAGTCCAGAACTGGGTGCAGGGCCCAGGAGCCATATGGCCTGAGAGAGTCGGGGGCTTCGGTGCCCCGGGAAGGCTGAGGCAACCTCAGAGGCGAAGGCAGTGCTGGACCTCGCAGCCGCAGCCCCTCAGCCCCCCAGCCCCGCAGCCCCGCAGCCCGACCGAGTGAGCACAACAGCGCCTCAGCTGCCACAGCAGGAACCCCTGGGCCACCATCCACAGCCCGGAGCAGTCAACAACGGGCAGAGGACAACGGAGGGCCTGAGCGTCCGAGCCCTGCCGAGGGGCCCGAGCAAGCAGCCGGAGGCAGCCGGGAACCAGCAAGGAGAAGATGCAGCGGACAGGAGAGGGAGCTCCCGGCCCGGCCTGGCCCCGCCAAGCAGGTGGCTTGCAGTGCAAGCCTCTGGTGCTGCTGTCAGGCCTTTCAGGTTTGGCAAGTCTCACAAATCTCCCTCAGATAGTGTGAAGAGCTTGAAGAAGAGCAGGGCTGTTCTGGAAAAGCAGGACATTTCTGACAAAAAGGCAGAAAAGGCTACAGAAGAAGTTTCCAAAAATTTGGTCGCCATGAAAGAAATTCGGTAAGGCACAAATGAGAAGGAGCCTCAGACAGAGGCGGTAGGTAGCTCAGCTGGCTCTGGAGCTGGACAATTGCGGGCTCCTCAGCTCCCTGCTGGCTGACTTTGCTCATTCACTTTGAGGGCAAAAACGATGTGGCTCAAAATTTCAACAATATTCTCAGAAGACAAATTGCTACAAGAACTCCTACTGTTGAATACATCTGTATCCAACAGAATATTTTGTTCATGTTATTAAAAGCGTATGAATCTACAGAAATAGCTCTTAATTGTGGAATAATGTTAAGAGAGTGCATCAGACATGAACCGATTGCAAAAATAATTTTGTGGTCGGAACAGTTTTATGACTTCTTCAGAGAAGTTGAAATATTTCCTACATTCAAGGATTTATTTACAAGATATAAATTGCTCAGTACAGAAATTTTGGAACAATATTATGATAGATTTTTCTGTGAATATGAAAAGCTACTTCATTCAGAAAACTATGTGACAAAGAGACAGTCACTGAAGCTTCTGGGT
>NW_022196902.1:10951928-10952630 GCF_008632895.1 Mastomys coucha
AACCACTCCAGAAAATACAGGTCTGTTCTATTTCATCTAAATGGCAGTCTACAATAAAGAGTTTCCAATGCTCTCTTTACCCGTGTGTGTACGTGCGTGCATGCATGCGTGCATGGTGATTCATGTTCTCTAGTAGAGATAGAGAAAGCACCTTCTGGACAAGGAAGTTCTCAGCTGTGCAGGAGGCAGACTCAGCCAAGCTAAGTGATGCAGTCCTTGCCACCCTGTGCTGGGAGTCAGCATTTGGTGAGACAGTGGCCATTATACCAAGTGGAAGGAGGGTCTCTTTGCCAAGCTAGCTCTTAGAACTTGAGATAACAGAACAGCTTCCACTTGGGCAAACACAGAGTAGTGCCAGAGTCTTGCTGTGGAAGATGGGCTGCAGGTGTCAGAGAAGTGTTTTGTCACTCACGCATTGGAAGCTGAAGGCTTACAAGGCTTTCTGGATTGTTTTTAAACAGAACAATGTGAAAACATTCAAGATTGAAAAGTTGCATTTAGTCTGGGCCAGCCCGTGCCCTGAGTGCCCTGAGCAGACCTTAGGCTCAAGTTCCACAGCCAGTCTCACAACATCCAGAGGAAACTCAACTCCCAGGTGCTCTAACACACCCAGGATCAGAGGTGAGGAGGTCAAAGTATCTGTCCCAACACAAGGAATAACTGGGACTAGCAGGAGTAAGGCACATAGGAACTCTGCCAGCC
>NW_022196902.1:10952641-10954046 GCF_008632895.1 Mastomys coucha
AGATAAATTGAAATCATGTAACTTTTCTCATCATAATGCAATAAAACTTAAAAAGGAAAAAAAAGAAAGAAAAGTTGCATTTAAAGTGTGATCATTTCCTAGGTTCCTGTTACCAGAACTGCTATCCTGGGTGTGGCTTCTTTGGTGTTTTAAAAGGTTAATTTTACTTAAGGCAATTACTTTGATTTTTTTTTAACCCTTAAAAAAAAGTGGGAGATGTACACATTGTTAATGACATGGAAGTGTTTCCTTTCTCCTGAGGAAAAGTGAATTTCTTAGAATATCTGTCTGGCTGTGTAATTTAAATTAAAATAAAATTTTGGAGAAAAAAAAAAGAAAAATTCACATTCATTTGTATGTTTTGTTTGTTTGTTTTTATTTTGTTTTGTTTTGGTTTGGTTTTTTGGTTTTTTACCTTTTTTTTGAGACAGGGTTTCTCTGTATAGCTCTGGCTGTCCTGGAACTCACTCTGTAGTCCAGGGTGGCCTCGAACTTAGAAATCCACCTGCCTCTCATTTGCATGTTTTATATGTATGTGCAAAGGACTTGAGAAAATCTACTAAACTGGCTTTAGTCATTATCCATAATGTGATTGTGAAAATAGTCTTTTTTATTCTTTTGTTCTTTCTCATTTTCTACACAGGACATACATTTATCTCACAATAAGGAGAAAGAAGGAAGAATGTGCACAGGCAGGTGAGGAAGGTAGAGACCTAGGCTGAGTCTCAGAGCTGCTGCAGGTGGCTTCAGATTGGCTTCAGCGAGAAGGCATCCTGCCAAGGCTGGGGAGAGAGAACCCACTCCAGCTGCTAGACGGACTGCCTTTCCCAGAGGACAGATTGGTATCTGGGCCTCACTGGGAGGGTTTGTTCCACTTCACTCTTTCATATTAGCTTTGGTTATTCTCTTCTTGCCTAGTTACATCCTCCTGCTCACCGACTCTTAGTATTACTGACTTCATTCATTCACTCCACACACAGATGGAAATGGATCACATTCCTATCTTGCTCCCCTCATGAAATATCCCAGTTCATCCACACCGAACAAACCAACAACACAAGAGAAAAACTATGCAGCACTTGAAACGCTATCAACAAACAAGGTGATCCAGCCTTTAAGAAACCTTCGAAGGCGATTTTTGCTCATGCTGCATTACAGTTACTATCCTTACCTCAACAAGTGGGGAGGGATCTTCACAAGAGTGTCCAGGCCACCCAGGGTTTCTGTAAAAGAACATTGTGGAATTACAAGTAAGTATTTAAAGCCTATGATATCTAAATACTAAAATCTCCATAGTCTCTGAACTTGTCAGTGGCTTTTATTCCCCCCCATTTAAAAAACTACCCACTTCTCAGTCATCTTTATTTTAAAATTCTTTTCCCACAATGGACCTCACTTCATTATT
>NW_022196902.1:10961344-10963918 GCF_008632895.1 Mastomys coucha
AACAGTTAAAAACCTCTCTCCTATGCCTTTGTTTATACTGCATACCCTACTATTCTTCAACAAACCATGTTTTAACTACAGGGAATGTCTGGAGTGTATGTTCAAACACACACACACACACACACACACACACACACACACAGAAGAAAATATAAGAGAACTGAAAGATTACCCATCTCCGGAATCTCTGGACTCTCCCTTTCTTCTCCTCCCTCGTGTTTGAACCCTATGCTTTGCTGTTTTCCAGCTGTGGTTGGTCCCATGTACCCAGGAATGTTCCATGCTATTATTCAACTGTTACAGCTTTATCTCTTCTCTTGAAAGTGATCATGGAACAGCAAAAGGGACCTCATCTATTCTTACAGTCAAGGTGAGTTCTGAACTTGACCCAGAAAACCTACCTGTCCTCAGCTCAGCTTCCCTAGTAGCTTCAGGGGCCTGAATTCAACAGCTGTGGTTTAAACATAAGATGCTGACTATCCAATGTCCAACTTATCAACAACACTGGTTACTCTCTACCTCTGTGTTTATCTCAATCCGTTTCATTTACAGCAAACTAATGACGAATACTAGGAATGGTGTATTTCATGCACAGTCAGGCCCTGCTTTATTATGTTACCCAGCCATCTGTGACTCTTCATTAGAGAGGCATTTGGGAATCCAGCCTGGAATCACTGCTGAACAGTAAATGATAATGGCCACACTGAAACCTTCCTGCTGCTTTAAGAACCTTGCTGCTTCTCAGACAGCTAGTCCATTTTCATTTAACGTTACACTATAATGGCCAAGCACTAGTTCTACATACAAGATAAACTCTCTGGGCAATAATTGAGACAATTTAGGGATACGCAGAGATTAAACAAAGGATGGTGCTGCTACAATTGTCTGCACACGGAGACACAGACACACATGTGTGCACAAACATGTGAATTAAGACCTTCCATCAGAACAGCATGACCTAAAACACTATCAGAATTCGGTCTTTAGCGGACTGCCAACTAATGCCATTTCTGTGTCTTATTTTCCAGGTTGCAGACAGCACAGAATCGTGACAAGTGCCGATTGGTTTTTATTTCAAGGAAGGAGTTCTGTTTTTTTAATTAGCTGGTTACCGAGGCATAACACGCAGGCTCTGGTAAAGCGAGGGGCTCAGCAAGCAGTCTGTCTACTGCAGTTCGGTCCTCCCCATTCTCAGTGCCTTGGACTTGCCTAATTGACATGTCATTTCGTTTGTTTTCTGATGTGATGGGAAATGCTCATTTGCTACCAGGAACTTATCTCAATTTTAGCACAGCTCACACAACTAAAAGCCCACCTGCCTGAGGGCAAGTCAATAACCGAACTGCAGGAGTAACGCAATTCCTTCAGTCTGTTATTTTCCATGCACAATAGCCATAAAAGTGAATATTTAGTAAGGCGGCCTCTATCAGCAAAATCAAATGAAACAAGCCTTCCTTCCTGGTTCCACTCACCAGTGTTTGAGAAGAGGGCTGTTGCTTTAATTAACTTCCTTTTTTCTTCCACACCCCTGGAAACCAGGGCCCTGATTTCACACAAGCTGGAGGTCCTAACTTGGCTATGGGGAACCCTTGTCTATGGGTTCTAGGGACCAGGAATGGGGTTGCCTCACACCAAAGGCAACGGTTCCCAGGTTCCCATAGAGGTTTGGGAAGCGGTAAGGGGACCAGATGGAGACAGCTGGATGCCCACGCTGAGCCGAGATTTTCATACCCTGCATTAATTCTCCGAGGCAACATCCATAGCCCATACTCGGTGACAGTCCCTCCTGCCCAGAGGCCCCGAGGAGCCGGTAATCCGGGAGCAGGTGCCCCCGCGCACCCCCTCGGCTCCCGCGCCTCGCCCTCACATACCCAGGGCCCAGGTGCAGCTCTCTTTGATGGCTTTGTATTTGCTTCCGGACGCATCTCTCTGCAGCTTCCTCAGGATCTCTTCCATCTTGGCTTTCCCAGAGCGAGGCCACCGACCCCGATATCGCGCAGGGGACGCGCCTAGGAGGCCTCGGCGCTCGTCCCCATCGCTCTCGGCGGCCGCTGATGAATCACACCCGCTCCGCGCCACGGGCCACGTCAGCCCCGCCGCCACGCCTGTTGCCACGCCCGCCGGGTCAGGTGTGCTCACCAGCTGGGGAACCCGGGAGGCCCCAGCCGCCTACCTAGAGTCCAAGAGGACCTGGGGTACCAGGCTTCATCCAAAGGTGGGGATCTGTGGCTGGCTGGCTGCCTGCCAGGCTCTGCCCTTGGGAATTCACCGAGATCCACGGGCGGAGGACAGGGAGGGGCCTGGTAGCTTGTGCCAATCACCTGCTGGGCCGGCGCATCCTGGCATCTCTGAGACCTGCTACACTAGGGGGTAGATAGTAATAAATAGTAAATAGTAAACAGCTGGTCCCCTCCCTGTAGGCTGAAGCCATCCCACGAGAACTACGTCATATGTCTGCCTGCCGGGAGTTTACATGACAATGTATTACACGCATACATTAGCCTCTAATACAGTTCTCTCTAATAACTGGAGAATTGGATGTGAAAATTAAACCAGAAAAGATTTAGAAGATTA
>NW_022196902.1:10972626-10973681 GCF_008632895.1 Mastomys coucha
GTTTCCTTAAAGAAACTAAATACTACCAGCACTCTTATTTCCAAATTCAAGATACTCAGTAGATCCTTGGGCTCTGAAAGCCTTTACAATATATGAAATATGGATTTCAAATAGAAATGTTGAGAGAACTCTGTCATAAACCTCTCTGCTATACTTTGTTGTCATATTTTCCTCTCAACCTCTAACAATTCTCTTGCAACTTTCCAGCCAATTTTTTTTTGTTTTTAAAGTAATTTATTTCTGTTATTTAAACTATTTGTATGTTATATTAATTTTATTCAACACAATAAATATTTTCTAAATATCATTTTCTGGGCTGAGGATGTGGCTCAGTTGGTAGAGTGCTAGACTAGCAGGAGCCAAGCCCTGAGTTCAATCTCAAAGGCCTCATAAGCTAAACACGGTAGCACTCACGTATGATCCCACCTCAGGTGGAGGCAGCAGGATCAAAAATTCAAGGTCATCCCCAGTTTTACCTTCTTAAAGACTCTTTGGCTGGCAACGATAGTTTCCATCCATGATGGAGCTAGTAAGACCCCCGAATTCTGCTAGATTACAAGGGTGTTATTGGAGCTTCATTTAGAAGAGAATAAGATCCTCTGCAGATGCAGGATTACTTGTGTGATGAGGGTTATTAAGGAGAATCTCACTGTATACAAAGAACATGTGAGCCGGGCAGTGGTAGCTCACACTTTTAATCTCAGCAGGCAGATTTCTGAGTTCGAGGCTATCCTGGTCTACAAAGTGAGTTCCAGAACAGACAAGGCTACACAGAGAAACCCTGCCTCAAAAAACAAAAACAAACAAACAAACAAAAACCCAAAACACAACAACAAAAAGAACATGTGAAAACTATTGTAGGGTATACGTCCCTGGCCACATCTGAATAACCTGATGAGGAAGCATTCCTTAGACAGAGGGATAGCCTTATAACAGTACATAGCACCTGTAACTCAAACTTGGGCAAGCAAATGTGCTCACTTAGTCCTCTGATTCTAAATAAAGTATCAGAAAGTGGGAAGGAACACAGGGAGGCAGAGGCAGGCGGATTTCTG
>NW_022196902.1:10976523-10976735 GCF_008632895.1 Mastomys coucha
GTCCTGGAATATACAGATATACAGAGGAGTAGCAGAATGAAGAAAGACCCTGGCTCAAAAAGGTAGATGGTAAGAATGACTCCCAGAAGGTGTCCCTGACCTCCATGGATGGATTGTGGTATACATGTGTCTGTATTTGTGCGTGTGCGCACACACCCACCCACCCACCACTATTTCCTGGCAAGCAGTCTCTTTTCTTGGTTCTCAAAAAC
>NW_022196902.1:10976746-10977506 GCF_008632895.1 Mastomys coucha
ATTAATTGTTTGCCTTTTGGTAGTATGTCCCTTGAGTGAGTTATGGAGCCATGTTTAGAAAAAAAAGTGATCCCTTTGCTGTCAACATTGAACAGATAAATATGCATTTAATATTTTACCACATTAAAAAATCAGGTTCCTCTATCTAATAATGCTTATTCTGCAGGGAAACAGCAGCTTCCAAAAGTATTTCCTTAGTCCATGTTTGTGAGCATGGTAGAGGGTGGCTACCATTCCCATGAAAATGGATGACATCTTATTTAACCCACATGTAATGGTTAGTCTTTGTTGTCAAATTGACCAAATCCACTAAAAGAGTAACTGAGAGGCACACTGAAAGTGATTTTCTTGATTAGATTGTTTGATACCCGAGAAACACCTAAGATAGAGGCAGCATCTCCAGGTGGCAGTCTAATAAAAGCAGGCCTAAGTGGGACAGTGTTGCTTTTCTTCTGCTTTTCTCACATGGAGCTGGCAAGTTCATCTACATTGCTGCTGCTGCTTCTGCCTCCACCATCCTTTGCTGATATCCAAACCAGGGTTCTCTAAGAACACTCCAGGTCTCCAGCATCAGGCTAGGTCTGCTGAGACACTTAGCAGAGATGGAGATGCTTGAGTTCTTGGCTTCTTTAGTGTGAATGCAATTATTTTGGGACTACGCAAATGGTATCCAGGTTTACAGCCCTATAGGCGTGTTTATATCAATACATAATGTATTAATGTATATACTATACTAATATAGCATATATTAACGTAGAAA
>NW_022196902.1:10977794-10978090 GCF_008632895.1 Mastomys coucha
AGACTTTTAAATGCCAAGGCCCCTGGGCGCCTGGTGCTGTGGGAAATAAAGAAGAATGGAGTAGAGTCCTTGTTAGCTGAAGACATCCCAAAGTGAAAGACAAGAAGCCAGAGAGGGCCAGCCAGGTTTCCTGGTGGTCTTCAAGGCAATGGTTGGGAAGGCTCCATGGATGACCGTGCCAACAATAGAAGGTTCCCAGATATCAATGACAGCAGAGGACTCAGTGGACAAATGGCACTGAATACTCACAAGCATTATTAAGTCAAGAATTCATGGGATGGGGTGTTTTCACATCT
>NW_022196902.1:10984196-10987857 GCF_008632895.1 Mastomys coucha
TTCCTTCTTATCACCTAAGTCCTCAGTTGAAGGTTTTGCCTCCTGGTCAGACATGGTGACGATTCACCCGGGGGTCTCCGCACTGCAGCGGCCTCCGGCAGGCAGCACCACACTCTGAGGTTTACAAATCCGTCCCCTTCCACTGTATATTATTTTTAACCCTAATTATCTGAAATGTATGTATATCATATTTGTAATTGGAAATACACATTTTAACATGAAAATTTTTAAAATACATACATATTTTTATCATCTGTCTATATTGTTGAACTTTTTTTATTACCTGTCACATTATGAATGTCAATATAATGCCTGGAGCATTAAAGGGACATAAATAAAGACTTAATGAAATATGTGTTCTCTAAGATGATTATAAAGTTCTCAAAAGACTTACTTAATGATCTAATGAAAACCTTAACTCCATGCATTTTTTCACTCATTGGGATTTCTAGAACAAAGTATACTCTGTTATTCATGATCATGTTTTCTAGTAATTAATGCCCTTCTTAAAAGGCCTCTGGACATGGGTTGATAAGAGACTGATATTATATCTTTTTTATTTAATATTACTTAAACTGTACTATCTTTTAAAAGAATCATGCAATATTCTGAGCCCATCCCAGCAGGAGGCCAAGGCAGGAAGATTGAGAGCTCGAGACCAGCCTAGGCTATGTAGGAAAACTCTGTATCAAAAACAGGAACAAAAAATACACATGTTTATGTCATCCACAATAAGGATTGGAATTTACTTCTTCCTTTCTATTTCTATGCTGTTTGTTTACTAATTGAAATTGAACTAGCTACAGTACAGTGCTAAAAATGAAAGCCTTTGACTTTCTCTTCATTGTAGAAAGAAGAGATAGATGTAGGGTTTGTTTTTTGGATTTTTGTTCTTTTGTTTTTTTAAACTACCAGATATGATGATAGTAAAAAGAGTTTTTTGTAGAGAGCCTTGGTCAGGTTGAAGAACTTTCCCTCTGCTCTTAGTATTCGATTTCCCTAATAGATAGGCATTGTACACTTTCTGATGTGCTTCATGGAGCTATTGAAATGATCATGTTCATTTTTGTAGCGGTAATATAGGGAATTACATTGATTTTTCATGTGTTGAACTAATCCTCCACTCAAGATATAAGCCCTATGTGGGTTATGGTATTTTCTTTTCCTTTGAATAAGTATGTAATATTGATAATATTTTAAGAACTTTCATGTCTCAATACACAAATGGAAATGGACTACAGCTTTATGTCATGTTTTATTTGGATTTCGTATCAGGGTAGTGGTGGCTTTATCAAACACAGGAATAAATGTTCCTCTCTCTGTTCCTCTCTCTGAAAAGCTAGTGTAGAGTTGTCATTGCTTTGCTGTTAGATACAATAACTCTTTTCTTTCAGTAAGTATTTTTAATTATAGATATAATTTGTTTGTTTTTGTTTTGAGGCAGAGTTTTCCAGTATAGCCTTGACTGTCCTGGAACTCACTCGGTAGACCCGGCTGACCTGGAACTCAGAAATCCACCTACCTCTGCCTCCCAAGTGCTGGGATTAAAGGCGTGCACCACTTCACCAAGGTTGATGTAATTTTAAAATAAGTACAGTAGTGTTTAGAATATTTCTTGCTTTTCATAGTAACTTTATTGAGATATGATTTATAAAGTAGGAAATTCCATTTAAAATGAAAAGTCTTCATTTTTAGTTTCTGAAAACAATTTTGGAATTATCACTGCAATTAGTTTGATAATATTTCTATCACTTCAACTAGAAACTTCTTTTATGGAGAGTTTCCCATATGCTTTTGTAGTCACCCTGAGTCCTCCACATACCCTTCTTATTAGTCGGGATGTGGACTTGCCTTTTTAGGAAACCTATGTATAGGAATCATAAAGTATGACTTTTTATGACTGAGTTCTTTCACTCAGCATAATGTTTTCAAGATTTATTTATTCTGTAGCATGTATGAGCATTCTTTTTGAAAGCAGAAAAGAAGCATTTTAAGAGTATATCAGACTTTATTAAACCATTATCTGTTGATGGAACTCTAAACTGTTTTTAACTTGGACCTTTTCTGGTAATATTGCTTTAAATCTTTAGTGATCTGTTTTTTTCTGCAAACATGTTTTGCTTTCTTGAGTATAAACTTAGATGTAGGTCAAATGGCAACTCTTTGATGAATACTTTGAAGGGCTACCTAGATATTTTCTATAGTGGCTGTATGAGCTCACATCCTGCTTATTAGTGTAGGAGGGATCCAGTTTCTCCAAATAGCATTGCCATTGTTCTCTGTTTTTGTAATTACAGCCATCTTAGAATGACAGAGTGACATCTTATTGAATTTCTGATCTGCATTTTCTATATGGCAAAAGCTGTCTAGAATTTCTTTCCTGGACTCTTGGCTATTTGTATAAGTTCCCTAGAGAAATATCTATACAGTGCCTTTGTTAGTTTTTAATATTTGATGTTATTTATTTTGGGTCATAAGAATATATACTCTGCATAGAAACTACTCACCAACTGAAAGACTGAATTTAGAAATTTGGAAAAAGCATGTTAATGGAAATGCGTTAATGTAACCCTCCTGGCTTGAGGCCTGCCTCTCATAACCACACCTCTCTGCCCACCTCCTGCTATTCGCCATGCCTCGTTCCTGGTTCCAGTTACATAGGAAGTCCCACCTCTACAGAGACCAAATGAAGTCGCTGATTAGGCCAGCATGCTGATGAACTTGTGGGAGGAGTTTACCTCACATATTCTATCTGTTGGTTTGTTACAAACAGGGCATTAAATTCAAGATGGCTGAGCGATCACAACTCCTGTCTAATTTTTTAACCTTCCACGTGGACAGGTATAGCTTTGAACACCCTATATTCTCCCAAACTCTCTCTTACTGTTGCTTTTATTTCTAACTCCATTTCCCAGAATAACCCTGTCTTTAATGTTACTGCAGGGCGGTAACACATTAATGTATACTGTATAACCTTTACTTAAAGAAGGCATAGGAAGTCTCTGTAATAAGCCAGGAATGTGGACTGCTCAGATCCAGGAACAGGATAGCGGTCAGCCATTAAGAAGATAACATTGCCCAGAATAAGGAACAGGATAGTGGTCAGTCATTAAGAAGATAGTGTTGATTTTCTCTCGGGTGAGTTTCTGAGGCCTGAGCAGCCAGCTGGGAGCCACAAGCCCCATGACTCCCAGGGGAGCCGCGGGGCAGCAGGGACACAATCCTCTCGGCTTCCGAGTGACAGAGGAGGTTCAGCATCCTCCTCTGCTCCTTCCCTGCAAGTGGAGGGCCTACCTCCAGAGAGCTCCTTAAACCAGAGACCCAGGCGGGATCCACCATTTTCTCTCGGGTGAGTTTCTGAGACCTGAGCAGCCAGCCGGGAGCCACAAGCCCCACGACTCCTAGGGGAGCCGCAGGGTGGCAGGGACACGATCCTCTCAGCATCCGAGTGAGAGAGGAGGTTCAGCGTCCTCCTCTGCCCCTTCCCTGCAAGTGGAGGGCCTACCTCCAGAGAGCACATTAAGCCGGAGACTCGGGCAAGATCTGCCATTCTCTCGGGTGAGTTTCTGAGATCAGAACAGCCACCTTGGAGGAACAGGCCCCACGAGTCGCAGGGGACTTGCAAGGCAGCAGGGACAGGACAAACCCTAGTCAGAGACAC
>NW_022196902.1:10994503-11011946 GCF_008632895.1 Mastomys coucha
ACATTCCTCTAGACAATGAGTGTGCAGAATGACTTCCTTGTGATCTGGCTCAACTAGGTAGTGGGTTCGTTTAGAATTTTCTGTTGTTCTCATGCTATGTATCCTTGATCACCCCATCAATCCCCCTTGGGTTGTGATTTTTCCCTTTAAATACCCCTCACTTGTGTTCGGGGTCGAACCCCTCTGGCCTGCCAGGCTATGAGTTCGACCCCAGTCTGGCCTGAATAAACGTCATGTGATTGCAGCATGGTCGATCTCTCATGAGTTGGGTGGTCATGTTATCCTGAGACTTGAGTGAGGGTCTCCTGAGCTCCGGGGTCTTTCACAACTATATGAACTGAAATGAATTTTTCTTGTGCTCTGGCTCTCTCCTTTCACATTCTTCCTGGTTATCATTCATTTGGTTCATAAATACACATTTTAAAATTTCTCTTTGGCATTAAACCAGTAAATTTCAACTGAGAGTTTTTTAATAACCATAGTCTTGAATAAATTCTGTCACTTAATACATTTGTTCTGAATTTTATGTGATCCATTGATTAAAGACATGTCTTCAAATGACTTGTTGAATAAAATATACATAAAGCAGAGTTTTGTGCATGCCATAAATGTGTTTCTCCAGACTAATGCCAGACAATAGCTAAGCTACTGATGAACTAAAAATTCAGTCACTGTTAATAATGGTTCTAGATTTGTGACTTCCTCCAAAGAGCCACTTATAATCTCAGCTCTATTTACATGAAGGAGCTGGAGGAGACATGGCGGTTTGAGAGAAACAGAGGTTGTACTGAACAAAAGACTTTCCTATTAGGATTGGGTGCATCACTCATCCCTTGATATCTAGCTAAGAGTTTTATGCCTATGGTGAATCCCAAACATTTAACATAGCATGTAAGTATAATTGGTCTGGTCTTCATCTTACTCTTGGGCTGCTAACCTGTAGGCTTTGATATTTCAAAACCTTCTTTATTTAGGATTCTTAAACACTTCAACCTGCCTTCTAGACCGAGGGGGGGGAGTTAATAGGAAATAGGAGTTATGGACCTGTTTAGAAGTAGATCTTTGAAGCAAGTCCACTCTTTGTTGTCAGGATACAAGCAGTCCAGTTCAATAGCAAACACCAAACAAAAATCAGGAGTGGCAGCTCAATTCAGAGAAACAGCAAGGCTTCACACTGAATCAGCTCAAGTCAGTGGAAGTGGCCAGAATCAGCCAGAATACCACAGAAGTTCTTTGGTGCATTTTACTAAGTGAAGACTAGTCAAGACCAGTGAAGACCAGCGAAGACCAGTGAAGACCAGTGAAGCATTGCACAGTATAGCAATACAAGAGTGTCCTCTCACTACTTGGGGGGTTCCATTTATATTCTTTGTAAGCATCATGTGCCCTCTCAAGTGTCTGTTTTCAGGAAAACATCACATGCCCTCTCAGAAGACAGCTTCCAGAAAAACATCACGTGACACAACCGAGTTGTTCAAGAAGCCAGAAATTTCCACTTTACTTACCTATCTTTTCTCATTCACACCATTGTCCTTCCTGTCCTTTGCAGCATTTCACACACAAATATTTGCAGCACTTTTCCTACCTAAGAATAAATATCCGTTCCTAAAGAAGTCCTACCACATCAATCTACATCATGTTCCCACACTGTTCTCTCTGTTCTCCCATACCTTCTCTTCATGGTAATCAAGCATTTCCTTTCACTATATTTGTCTCCTACTGGCCACATGATTTTTGGGGCAATGCTTACACTTCTGTCTTAGGGTTTTACTGCTGTGAACAGACACCATGAACAAGGTATAAGGACAACATTTAATTGAGGCTGGCTCACAGGTTCAGAGGTTCAGTCCATTATCATCAAGGTGGGCGCATGGCAGTATCTAGGCAAACAAGGTGCAGGAGAAGCTGCGAGTTCTACACCTTCATCTGAAGGCTACTAGCAGAATACTGGCTTCCAGGCAGCCCAGCTGAGGATTTTAAAGCCCACACCCACAGTGGCACACCTACTCCAACAAGGCCACACCTCTAATAGTGCCAATCCCTGGGTCGAGCATATACAAACCATCACAACACCATTTCCACTGTTGCCAAAGTCACAATTCCTTAAATGATCCCCGTACTGAAGAGTGTGATGCTGATGAAACTGTTGGCTTCTTAATGCAGCCACAACCCAGCACCATAGTGACTTCAGGACATCTTTAACTCAAGAAACAAATTATTCTGCTGTGTGTGACCAGTTTACTTCATAATTTGTGTCTGAATCATGAATAATAATGCCTTTCTAGGAGCATATTTTAAATTAAAGAAGTTTACAGGGATTTTAAATCATTTTGATCTGCTATGTCACATATAATTAGTGGCCAGAGCAGATGGTACAAGTTAAGCATTAGGTAATATAATCACTAAATATTCCCTATCATCACCTAAAAGCAAAATTGTTCTGAATTAGAGGCATATCATTTATCAAAGGTTTCTCCTCCTGCTAGAATATATTGTAAGAAATTATGACATTAGATAAAAAGATATTTCCACATCAGGAAGTTCAAAAGATTAGGGCTACAAAAAATGTAAGTTAAAGGAACTCATAAATGTTCCAGGAAGCATTGGAGTAGAATTATTAGTATAATTTGAGAAAGGCAAGCTTTGCAAGGAAGTGAGATTCATTATGATGCCAAAATTATTCTTCAATTTTCTGACATATTTAGATAGAATTCCCATGCCAAGCCAAATAATTATGAAATTTAAAAACTGCTCAAAGGAATACTTGAAGTTTTATGCTTACTGGTATTTAACTTTAGAGGCCTGAACTCTATTAAAATGCTATGTTTTATAACCTCCTTCCAAGCTCTAAATGCTTACCCACGATAAATTAACAAAACAAAACTATAGGAAGCCAAGGCAATAGGGCAACAGGAATCTATTGTAAATGCTACTCAAAGTTCCATTTATTTACCATTCAATAAATGACTATTGACTGTTGACTTACTTGAGACACAAACAGGGTCTTAGGATCTCATAGAACCACCTTCAAAGGCCAGAGACAGTGAACAGTAATTATGCTGTGTAATTATGGACTGCACAGTGAAGGATTAAGTCAACATGCCCAGGTTGCTCAAATCTACTATTATCTGGAGGTTTGGCTCTGACCATCTCTGAGCATTTAGCATCCTGAAAGTGCTTTGATGCCTGAGGCTTTGGGCCTGACTATATATATGTTTACCTGTATGGGGCATGGAGACTCAGCAGATAAAAGCCTTATTGGCATTGCACGCCATGTGAGTGAACTTGAATCCACTTGGCATCCTAGCTTGGATGAGTCTCCCAGGTTGGCAACAGTTTGCATGTGTTGCCATACAATGCTATGAAAATGAAGCACGTTTTTTGTGTGACTGTTTTGTAAAGGGTACCAGGAGGCGTGTGCCTGGCTCTCCTGAACCTCTGCACACCTTTGACTTTTGCTGGCTTTGATGTATATTCCTTCACTTTAACAGACAATAACAGTGCATACAACAGCTTTCTCAAACCCTGTAATTGCTTCTAGAAAATCATTGAGTCTCTGCGTTCTCGGCAACACCTGATATACACACCAGAAACAAGTAGAAAGAGAACTATATTTTGGGTAGTCAAAGGCTCGTGTGTTAAAGCTCTATGTGGTACTTTGAAAATGGTGCAGTTTTTAGTAAGTATAGCAGGGAGGTGAGGCCCATGAAGTCTTTGTGGGGTGGGATCTATTTGGAATATGGTAGGCCTCAGCCTCCTCCTCTGTATCTCGACCCAGCCAAGAAGTGAAAGGTCCTGCTCAGATGTTAACCTATACATTACATTAAAATCATAAGTACATTTATTTTACATCTCATACATTTGAAGCTGGATAAGCTTTGCTAATTACTGGAACAAGTTATTGTTGTAAGAAAATTCTGTACCTTCGGCCTTGTAAGACCCTAAAGGGAGACTCATTCAAGTAGCAGTGCAAAGCTACCTGGATTTTAGAATTACAGATATGAAGACTACTGATGGCATTGTTTTGAAGTTATTGAGTGTATGGGGATTTGTTGCATAACAGTAGGAAATAAGAACACTTTTAAGTCAGCTTAGACTGTTCTATTAAAGAACCACAGGCTGGCAAAGCTTGAACAAAATATTAAACACTTTTTTCTCATGGTTTTGAAAGATGAGAATTCCAAGATCAAACCTCTGGGAAATCCAGTGTTTATTCTTACATGTGTAAAAATGGCTATATCTTCACACAGAGGATGAAGAAATGGGGTGGGGAGGACATGCACATCTTTTTTCTTAAAACCTAACAAGTCCTAAACCACCTAATAAGGACTCCATTTTCATGTCCTAGTCAACGCCAAAGGATAACATGCATCTACTGGGGATTATGTTTTAACATGAATATTCTTTTCAGAGGGTGGACAAAGACATTCAGTCCACAGCACCTGCCTTACACTTAATTCTCTTCCCAATTCTCCTGTAATCAACTCATATCACATCTCCACTGTAACAGGCCTCAAGACCGAAATGCAACTCACACCATATTAGAAGCACCATTTTGACTTTAACACTTAGCATGTGTCCCCCAACACCTGCCAAAATGGACGCAAAGATCTAATCCATCAATTTGCTAGTCCACAGTTCCAGGAAAGTTTCTAAATGCACTAACTGGCCTTTTGGCTTATGCAGTTCTGATTCTTGTTAACTAAAATGTAACAACCAGGATGTGATTTTTGTGCATAAAAGACAAAGGACTATAAAGTTCATGGTTTCATGGTGTGGAGAAGTTCACTGTGCAGCTGGCTACTACTACTGTGAAAAAGACTTTCTTTTCAGCTCCAAGAATGTCAGTGTAGAGGTCTCTTGTGGGCTTACCTTGAAACACCACCAAGTACACAAACACAAACACTCCATAACATGGGTGGTACAGGTGTGTGAGTCCAACTCTTAAGTTGCTGAGAAACAATATTGTGAGTTAGAGGCCACTCTGGGTTGCATAGGCTATTCAGGTCAAGCTGGGCTCTATAGCAAAACTGTACCTCAAAGTACCTACACCCAACCGTAAACTATTCATTTTTAAACGTTTCCCTCTAAAACAGAGGTTCTCAACTTACCGGTCCCTTTGTGGATCCAAAGACCCTTTCACAGGAGTCACATATCAACCATCCTGTATAACAAGTATTTGCATTGAAATTTATAACAGTAGCAAAATTACACTTAGGAAGTAGCAACAGAAATAATTTTATGGTTGGAGTTCACCACAACATGAGAAACTCTATCAGAGAGTTACAACATTAGAAAGGTTGAGAACCACTGCTCTAAAAGCTGTCCTCCAAACTGGACTCTAAACTCAGAGGAAACAAAAGTAGCATCTTTATTTCTCCCTAGTTACTACAATTCCCATGAAAGAAAAGATAGAATCACTTGGAAAATTAGTATAAAAGAAACACTTTGAACTCTTTCTAAAGTAAGATGTAGATCTTTCTTCTCATAATAAATCAACCACATGTAGTGTATGTGCTTTGTCATTTGAGATTTCAGTGTTTTTCCTTAGGCCCAGTGGGATCTGTCACTAGTGAATGTCTCCATAAATGTAAGAAATGGGACTGGGCCATGATGGCACATGCCTTTAATCCCAGCACTTGGGAGGCAGAGGCAGGCGGATTTCTGAGTTCAAGGCCAGCCTGGTCTACAGAGTGAGTTCCAGGACAGCCAGGGCTATATAGAGAAACACTGTCTCAAAAAACCAAAAACCAAAAACCAAAAACCAAAAACCAAAAACCAAAAACAACAACCAAAAAAAACCCCCAAAAAAGCATTATTCATAAATGCATTACATTTCTTAAATAAAAAATATCAGCCCTAGTCTGCTGAAGCAAAAGCATTTCCATTTTACCTATTGTATGTTCATGTGTGCACAGCAAAATGAGACAAAAGACCCAGAGCTTTTGCTTCAGTTAAAGAAATCGTTTGTGTTATGGCCCCATCATGTGGTCCTCACAGACTACTAGAGACCACCAAGAGTCCAACTCATATGCAAAAGCAAGGAGTCTTTATTCAAGGTCGAGCTCCGACTCTCTAACCTCTCCAACACAGTAGAAGGTATGGCAGGTTCTGAACTGGTAGGGTGAAGGACTTCCGACTTGGTACTTATGTGATCAGTTGGCATTTGCTTGGTGCACTTCTATTGGCTAGTAATGATTTCAGCTTGGTATCAATAATGGTTGCTAGCTTAATCAATGTACTTTAGACATTAGGCACTTTCTCCTTAAGAGCTGATTGCTTGTTGCTGGGGGTGGTGTGGTTGTTTGCCCAGGGGAATTGTGATTGTTACTAGGGTGACATGGCTCCCAGAACAAGTTGGGGTTTTTCCGGTAGCTGAGTTCATTCCGACGGCAAGTTAATTATAAAGTGGAGTCCGAAAGCAAAATGGAGTTTGTAATGTTAAGCTGAACCTTTCAGTTTGAATGTGTGGAAGGGCAACAGTACCAACAATGTAGTCATGGACAGGAAGAGCAGCATTCTGCCAGGCTGTCTCCAGCTGAAGGAAGCAGGACATTTATCAGGAAGACTTAGATACCTTCAGATTGATCTTTAATATTCTATGAGTTCTGAGAGCCAAGTGGCCTTCTCTGTACTCAAGTGGATGTTAACAGGCTAGCAAGCCTCCCACTTCGCGTGTCAGATGGTGAGAGCAGGGCGGATTGAGCCCCTTAACACACTGGGGTTGGCTGCTGTTTCTCCTACTAGAGATGCCAGATGTCTCACTATATTCATGATGTTAGGCCGACTCGTATTTTACCTTTGCTCAAATGGCAAGCCAGCTTACTGTTTGGAATTCTGTTTGTGGAAATCAAGATATACAGAATCTGAGAGATGAAGTGGGTACTGTCAAGGTACAGAGCATTTCAGACCGTCACTGAAGACATTTAAGATCCACCTGGAGAGTAAGGCAGAGATCTGTGCGGAGGCCGGAGACAAGAGTCTCTGACAGGAACTGAGGTAGCCTTACAGATGAGCCAACTGTAGGCAGAAGATTCACCCAGAGATACCATCACATTTATTCAGAGGTACTGGGGAGTTGATCCCACAGCTTTGCCCTACTAGGCATGCACCCTTCCTTGAGCTAATCCTTCCAGCTCAAGATGTGGATTTAACACAAAAAGTCCCATAAACATTGATAGTTCTTTCAGTTGGCTCAAGAAGAAAATGTATGCAATTTTAATACAACTCAACTCTGCCTGAGCTGTGTTTTCTTATCTTCTCCATTTTAAAAAGTATATTTAAGAAGTGCTTTTTAAAGATATAAATCATACATTTAGGTCTTAGCTGAATATTTATTGGAAATTTTCCAGGATGAAATGACCCTGAAGTATAAAACCAGTACTTCTAATGAAAACCATCAGGTATAGTACAATAATAATCTTTATGCTGGAGACAGGGATGGGGGAAGGAGAGGAAATATGCATACTTGCATAGAATTGGTTTGAGAAGATAAGCTAAATCTTAAAATATAGGTATTTTCTATAAATTTCAAACATTCTCTAATAAATTTAGAATATGCATCATAAAAGTGAGTTAATTATGCAGACTCCGTAAATGAGCTTGAAGCCATGTTTGGCCAGTCACTTACTGTGTTATCTATGAAAAGTCATCCAGCTTTCTTCTATCTAAGTCTTCTTTCTCTGTAATATAGGGACAATAACTACAAGCCTCTTAGAGATGTGAGACAAGAAAATTGCTGTATGATTAAAATAGAGACTGGTGGAAGAGCACCACATGGAGCTAGTTAGAGCCAGAGAGAACCAAGATTTTCACCTTTAAACTCTGTATTTTATTTTTTTTAAAAAAAAGTCTCTCATTTTCCATTACTTAACTTCCCCTCTTGCATAAATGTCTTTGGATGGTTTTGGTATAGCTTGTACAGTGCCCAGAGAGGTTTGATGACTGTTGCTTATGTTTCTCCATACAGTATGCTCAAAGACATTCTCCTCTCCCACCCCTCAACCCTATGTTTTCCTGTAGGAGGAGGTGCGAATACTAAAGTCTGGTTCCCTAATTGGTTCTTGATTTGGTCAAGAAAGGAGGCTGGGACCCAATTGCTGTGTGGAAGGGACAGTGGGACTTCCAGGTTCCAGGAGGAAAAGGAGACACAGGAAAAGAGAAGAGGCTTTTCCAGGCAGGCTTGGGAAGGAGAAGTATGAAACAACCATGTAAGATCTCTGAGAAGCTAGAACCAGAGGCCTCTGCCAATGGTGGATTGCCAAGGAGGATGGTTAGCTGATACAGGCTAGCTGGGAAGTTTGGGGCAGGAGATTCTGTACCCAGCAATTGTGCTAGCTGGCAAGTTCTAAAGTAATAAAGCTGTCTGAGTGTTTTTCATCTGCGGAACAAAAGTGGGTAGAGAGAGAAGCCGGGTCAGTGATGGAGGCTTGGCGAAGCTAAGCCGGGAGGAACAAAAGAGAAGCAGAGAGTGAACCAGTGGAGCACAACAGGTCCTGGGCAAGCCAGGAGTGGAGCTGGGAGCAGCCTATCTCAGATATAAGCAGGGAGGTCCAGAGCATGGGCCTCAGTCCCAGGCAAAGGCAGGAGCATGTTTTTTAAAATTACATTCTACATTTTCCACTGTCTCTCATCTTTTCCCCCTTTCTTTCTAATTCTTAATTATAACTTTCTATAATTTTCACTGCCTAAAATCAGAGGACTCTGTAAGCACCTCAGTTTGTCCTCTTGGCTGCTTTATCTATCTATTTTATTTTTTCTGAATAAAAACTTGAATACTTCTTATTCCCACTTGCCCTCCTCCCTCCCACTTCCAATCTTATTCACTACCATCTGAGTATAGTCCACTCTAGATGTGGTACTGAAATCAAAGGTGGGCAATTATTGGAAACTGGCTAGTACAATGTTTGCATAGTGGTAATTTCTAGAAGCTGTGGTTGTACTCAAAGTCAATATCCAACTCAAGGAAAAATATAGAGTTTACATAAGGCTTGAGTGCCTTGGCTGAGGAACTATTTATTTTCTAAAGTATACACTCAACTCTAGACATTCAGGTCCCATTTGAATAAAACAAAGACTTTAAGTAAAAGAATATAGCTGCCTCTGCCTGCCTTAGTTGGGGTTTTACTGCTGTGAACAGACACCATGATCAAGGCAACTCTTATAAAGGGCAACTTTGAATAGAGGTCGGCTTACAGGATCAGAGGTTCAGTCCATTATCATCAAGGTGGGAGCATGGCAGCATCCAGGAAGATAAGGTGCAGGAAGAGCTGAGAGTTCTATACATTCATCTGAAAGATGCTAGCAGAATACTGGCTTCCAGAAAGCCAGTGAACACCCATAGTGAACCACCTACTCCGACAACCTTCTAATAGTGCCATTTCCTGGGCTGAGCATAGACAAACCATAACACTGGCCAAACAATAAACGAAGCAGTAAAATAACACCAGAGGCATAAATCTCAATGCTATAACATAAAAAAGGAAAACCATGAAAAAAAAACAAATTTATTCAAACACTATATGCTGGATGGTAATGGCATCTAGAGATAGTGAATTAGATGAAGTTCTAAAGAATTCAAAAATAATGATTGCAAGTATCAAAACCACAATCAAACAGCTGAAGGAAATAAGGAAAACTGTAATTTGATATGATACAAAAGAGGAATTCAGCAAAGAAAAAGACTGAAGAAAGAAATACAAAGTGGCAAAAATAAAACAGTAAGTCAATTTCTATTCATCTGAACAGCATCTGCAATTGAATGGATCAAGGAAAGGACAGAGTCTCTCAGTTTGAAGACAGATGAAAGAATTAGAACAATCGAACAAAGACAAAATAATAAGAAGGCACCAGTGGAGAGGTTAAAACAAAACCTACAAATTGTATGCAAAGAAATAGGTGGATTAAGGGCTGGGGAAAATAGGAAAATTTTTATTCTGAAAGCATAGTTTTCTTTTTCTTTTTTCTAAAGAATCCCCAGAGTTAGGAAATGAAATGCCAATCTAGATACAAAAGGCACTTAAGACACCAGCCAGGCAAGACCTGGAAAACTATTTTTTGTATTATGATGAAAATATAAAATATGCAGAACAAAGGAAGTATATTGAAAGAAACAAAGGCCACCAGTCAAAAGATACAGACTAGAAAATTAAATAGAAATGCAAGAATCATCTATTTGTTGCCTTCAAATAATGGACCTCACCAAAAATGACAGACACTTCGTCAGTGTGAAGGGTTAAAAAAAATGCCTTGCCAGCAAAATAACCAGAAATCTGCGGGTGTTACTGTTCTGACATTTGACAAGATGGACTTCAAACTCAAATTAGTAAGAAAAGATAAAGTCCACCACACTCTGATTAAAGGGATGGTGGCTAAATTTACATATGCTGTGATGCTCTCATACCTGTGACCTCTAAGTGGCCTGGGTTGCTTTTCTAGCCCATTATTATATTGATTATTTTTATCCTGGGAGTATTATATCCCATGAGCTTCTCAGCTTGAGCTTCCAACTCCTTGGCTTTTAAATCCCTTGAAGGCATTCTGTAGTCTCTATGTATATAGGTATGTGTGTAAATATAGATGATGTATATGTATATGATTCATATGTGTATACATATTCTGTGATATGTATCTATTATACATGCATAAAACATATTTCTCCCATGATATATAATGTGTGATCAGAGGTTTAACATTAGTAGTTGATATTGGAAGGAAAGAAGCTGTATTCACCTTGGTCAGTGATAAGAAACAGGAATCTGGCATCCCTTTGCATAAAAGTGTTACCCATCAAGTGCCTTGGATGATCTGGCTATAGGTCTATTTGTCACCAGCTAGAACTATTTTTGGAGAGAGAGAATCTCAGTTGAGAAAATACTCCCACAAGATTGGCCTGTGGACAAACCTGCAATGCATCCTTTTGATTGATGGCTGATTGTGGGAAGGGCCCAGATCTTTATGGGTGAGGCTAGCACTGGCCAGGTAGTCCTTGTTGCTGCAAGAAAGCAGGTTGGGAAAGCCATTGAGAGCAAACAGGTCCTACCTCCAAGACTGCCCTGTTTGAGTTCCTGCCCAACTTCCCTCACTGATAGATTATGATGTGAAACTAAACTGAAATACAGCCCAAGTTGCTTTTGGTCATGTGTTTGTCACAGCAATAGGAACCCCCAGATAATGATGGATTAGCACTACATGACTGAATGCCTCACTGCCTGCCTTTGCTATTTCTTTGTTCTGATTCTTCATTGCCATCCTCTGGTCCTCATTTTTGGAATTTAATGCTTCCTCCAGGACACTGCATCATGAAATTCTACAACTTATGTTAGAGAATCCTAGCAAAGAGTTTGTACTGAGTCTCGGAGTAGCCTACAGACAGAGATCTAAAATAACTCTACAAATGTGAAGACTATGGGCTCTCTAGCAGAGATACTTTAACTGTGTTTTGCATTGTGATGAGCACAAGTGCTTGTAGGCCAGAGATGGAATGTAACGATTTGCATGTTCAGTGTCCTCACTTTCATGTGTCTAAAGCTTGGTCATCAATGTAGCATTGTTCAAAGTTGAGGCCTTATGTGACCAGATTATGAGTTCTCCAACCTCATGACTCGATGAGTAATCCATTTATAGGCTTGCAAGGTCTCAGGAAAAGGTCACTGATATTATATCCAACCATACTTTGGTTGTTTATTGCCATGAGATAAGCAGTTTTATTCCCCAACTTGTTCCCAGCATAAAGCTGTCACATTTGGTCAATGTGACAGGGTATTTTGACAATGTTTTTACAGACTGTACACCTGAGCCAGAGGGACTGTCCTGTAACATGAGACAGCTGCACTTTTATTGCCATCTATCCTAGCTCCTCCTGGGCTATCTAGATCACAGACTGGATCCTTAGACACTCTGGCTGAAAGTGCCAAGGCTCATAGGGACTGTCTTAGCCCACCCATAAATCCAAAAAGGAGAGCATTTCATCCGAGGAACAGTGAACTCATTGCAAGATGCAGATTAAGAATTCAGTACTCTAGACTCCTTTGGACAGGGACCACACTAATGCCACTTCTGACTCCACAGTGTTGTCTATAGGACACCAGGCTCCCATGCAAATCTCTGCAGAAATAACTGTCTAATAATACCCCAAATTCCACTGCTTAATCTCCAAATCGCTAACACGGTCCACCCATGTTTGAAGGCTGCGCAGGGCCTTATATTTCCTCCTTAAGGCTGCTTACAGCCTGATGGCTCTCAAAGCACATTTAATGGCATGGCACAGTAAAAGGGACCTTAGTGATTCTAAAGTCCCTTGTCCTGAAGACTTTGGGTTAACTCACAGCATAACAACAACCCACCATAAAAATGGTGACTTCCTAGCCTGATTCTGTCCTAGGGAGGTGGGTACTAAAGAATGTCCCTGGGACCATAATTCATGAACATCACATTTATTAAAATTCTGTGAAAAACACATATGAGACAATCCACTGTGGTACCCTTTTGTTTCCCTCCACTATACAGCCCAGAGGAGAGCAGGTTGAGGAATTCCAGGGAGAGCAATTACATGTGACCCAGGCGGGCATAACAGCTTCTATCTCTAGAAACTTCTAATGCCTATCCATAAAACAGATTCTTGGAAAGGACAATTCCACTGACTGGAGTCCCAGGTGACCAGAGTCTGTGTTCCTGCTGATTCCAGGTCTATACCCACTGGAGTACCAGATGAATGGGGTCCCTGTGGCCTTGTGGTCCCTTCTAGCTGGAATCAAAGCTAACTGAAGTCCTTCTAACTACAATCCTTACTGACTGTAGGGACCACTCACTGGAGACCCCACAAATTAGAAAGCCTGCTGACTACGACCCCATGCTCATGGGAGTCACAGGAATTCTTGCTGAATGGATCTGCCTGTGACTGGACTTTCCACTGACATGTATCCCTAGTGGATGGAGTACCCACTGACAGGCATCTTTGTTGACTAGAGTCTGTGCTAACTGCGATGCCACTGATTGGACTCTCTGCTGGCTATGAGACAGTTCTACTCATCTTTGGGTAGTTGACTTACCTCTAAGGTTGGAGTGAATAGACAATGAAGGGATGCAAAATCAGGCAGTTTTACTTCCAACATGGAAACAGACAACTAAATATATAAATAGACACCCCCCCTAAATAGAAACCCTAAGACTCTCATTGGCAGTAGAATGCTAATCAAGAAAGACTGGGAGAGATATAACCATCAGCTCTAGGAGGTCCCCAAAGTCAAGGAAGAAGAGTTCTCTGTGAATGGCAGGTCCCAGAAGCAACAGGTCTCAGAAGGCAGAACTGTAGATAGGTCCCCTCCACAGGAGCCAGTCCCCCGCTGCAACTGCATGTTGAGTTTTAGTGGAAGGAGCAGGAATGTCCTCGCAGCCTGAGCTGGAGCATCAAGTCTGGGTGGTCCACTGCCGGAAGGTCTTGAGAGCAGCCTCAGTCTCCCTCCTTTCTTTGAAAAGCAGGCTTATGGATCTGGCTGTGAAGTCTCTACTCTTCCTCTGATGTCAGGTATCTTAGGTATCAGGTATCAGAAGCCAGAGCCATTGAGAGGAAGACTGAGAAAATTTAGACTTATCTGCTGAATGGTGGGGCTTCTGCACGCACTGGGTGAGGAGAAGCCAATCAGGAAAAAGCTGTAAAGCACAAAGAAGAGAAAGTCAAAGGCACGGCAAGAGCGTTTGGGGCGGCTTCCAGCAGGCCACTGCTCTGCTGCTGCCGTGGCTTTCTTCTATGTGGAAGAGGAAGCTGGGAGGGAGGGGTAGGGGGCCACACAGAGATTGCAGGTAAGAATTTGCCTGCATTCTGGTCTGTCAGTCAGGGGGGTTGTTCCTTTTGTTGTTGCCTCTCCTTATCTCCACCTGCTTTTACCTTCATGGTCCCCATTCCCCTAGAGACTCTCAGATGACAAGAACACGCCCATGGGGATCCCACCACTAGTTTTTACCTCCTTCCTAGCCAAAGGAGCATTGTAGGCCAGGAAAGAGAAGCTCACAACAGTTTCCCATGCTTTTCTTTCTGCATCTCTGTGTCCACATCTGAAGTAGCAACACAAGGACCATAGAACCATGGATCTCAGTATCTTGTGGCTGCCACTGTAAATGCAAGGAGACACAAGACTGGGACACTTAGTGACCATGATCACACTTACTGCTCGGCACTGATCTTCAGGCTGGTTCCTCTGAAACTTGATTCTTTCTCACCTCCACTCACTTCTGTCCTTGTTCCCACTACTAAACTCATCTCCACTATACCCAGGACCTCCCCTTCATAAGCCCTACCTTCCTCCCTTCTCACTCGGTCTAAACATTGTTCTAATCTCTAATTCAAGTTCAACCTTGTGGATTCTCCACAAGCAAGATGGTTTTGTACAGTCTGGATAATGATCTGCAATTGCTGTGCTTTCAGTTGTGAATGAGAGTTTTGGATCTACTAAGAAAGATGGGCAGAAAGAAGAACAGATAGGAAAATATCTTAAATTTACGATTTACAAACACCTGCCTCGGATGGCTGGGATAACCTAATTGAGAGAATAATCAAATGTAATAGCATCAAATCAGGAGGGCACACAAACATGAAGCCACAAGTACAAGGTATTGTGCTTGCATTTAACTGTATGAACGCCCACATCCCATAATATCTAGATATAAGTAGATAAAATTCACTGTATTTCAAGAATCTAATCATGAATTGTCTATATGCAAAACACTAGTAAAAACGTAAATAAAGCAAATACAAAAATTTACCTGAACCATGCCTTGTACTTCTTGTCGTCTTCTGGTGTCCTCTCACTTTTGGTGCCACACCTTCCTTGGACCCTTCTTGGGAGGTGACATGCAGCAACACAGTGTTCGGAGGCATGATCCAATCCTCTTCTTCCATTTTGCCCAGCCCCGAGGCTGCAGGGAGCTTGAAGTTAAAGTCCCACTCTGTTCTGGGTCACTTGAGGCCTTTTCTGACTGGGAGCTAGTACAAAAGCTGCTATCTTCTACATGCACCAGAGTGCTCCTTAGTAAGCAAAGACACGGGGCAGTCATGGACCGTTTGTGACCTCTGCCCCTCGTGGGTGTCTTCCTGAGTGGAACAGGAGCATTTGTCCCCCAACTTTGTCTTAGAGGATGTCTTTCAGTAGATGAGATTAATATTTTAAGGCAAGGTTCACTGGCCCTTCTCCTGGGAGGCAGAGGGAAAGAGTCAGGGTCTGCTGCTGAAGGGAAAGGTGTTACTCCTGGATTCATTACCTTTGTTTGGACATAATTTCCATCATCCTGACATGCCTGAACTCTCAGTAAGTAATATGTAGCCATAGTTTCATCAAACTTTTTGTGTTTTAGTGATTCTCTGATCTCCTCCTCATAAAACCCTATGTTTTGCATGGCCGCCACTAAGTCAGGGTCTGGGAAGCTGGTGTCTCCATTGGAATTAAATGTCAAAGTCTTTTCTCCTTCTTGAAGCCATGGATGACTTAGGAGGTCTTGTGCGGTTGGCCTCTGCCTTGCATCTGCTGTCAATAACAGGCCAAGTACACTCCTTACATTTTTAGAGAGATTATAAGGGATTTCATACTTCCCTTGAAGAACATTCTTGCTAATATTTGCCAAGGTGGTCCCTGTAAATGGAACAAATCCTGTCACCATATAATACAGAAGAACCCCCAAGGCCCACATGTCTACTTTTGGGCCATCGTAAGGATGCCCTAGGAATATCTCCGGAGGAATGAACTGGAAGGCTCCGCACAACCTTTGCAGTTTTTGCCCAGGCACGAATCTGGCACCTAGCCCAAAGTCAATAATTTTGATATTTCCATGCTCATCCACTATGACATTGTCAGGCTTTAGGTCTCTGTGAACAATGCCTTCACCATGACAGTATTCTATGGCACTGAGCAACTGAACAAATATGCTTCTAGCTTCATCTTCCTTCAGGCATCCAGCCTCCTGGACTCGATGTCGTAACTGTTGTCCTTGGGCCACTTCCATAATTAGATAAATGTTCTGTTCTGTTTCTATCACTTGCAGAAGGGAAACAATGTTCGGGTGGCTGAGCATCTTCATGATTTCAACTTCTGGCACCATTGGCTCCGACCACCTGCCACGATTCACAAGCCCTTTGACTACAACATGGGCACCTGTGAGGCGATGGGAGCATAGCCTCACTTCAGTAGTGCCACCCTGGCCCAAGGTCTTCAGGACAGTGTACTGCCTGGTGAACACCTTCTCATTGAACATGTTGGGCGCAGTTTTGGCCTCTGATGCCTCATCCTCACTATTAGAGTACATGCTTGGTAGCAATGCTACTGCCAAAGGAAATGAGGTGCTGTGGAGAAAGGAAAGGAGATATAAGAAACTTACAGAGACCTGAGGGATGAAAGTAACAAAATCAAGGGAATCGAAAGTAAAAACAAAGGACAAAGTGAAAACCACACAAACAAAAAGCTTTAACCTAGACCACTGGTGACACACACGGAGAAACCCAGCCTTGATCCCCAAATCAAGACTTAGCTCACAATCTAGTAAAATAGAAAGAGCACAGATCAGTAATGTTCTGGATGGTATTTGATAAAACTGAGAAGAGAACTAGGGAATAGGGAAGAAAATGAATGGAAGAAGAAAGAAAAGATTGAGAAAATCATACATATCACAAAATTTTGAAATCAATACCTCAAGCCAGGCCAACTAACTAAAATACCAATGAAATCAAAGCAGAACCAGGACTCCTCAAGAAATCAAAACAAAAACAGAAGTACATAAAACTTATTAATTAAATTGAATCAGAGAAGCAAAAGTAAAAAGCAAAGCAGAGAAATAAAAAGAATTTGAAACCAGAACCGGCCACATGCAATTAGGCATAAACTTTAGAGGTTAGTAACACTATTAGTACTCCATAATGGTTTTGTAAGGGAAAGGATTAAATACCTGAGAACAATAAAAGCAGAAGGAAAAGAAGAATAGAAACGGAAAAACAAAGAAGCAAATCTAAAAGTAGCAAACCAAGTATCCATGAGTTAGAAAGATGTCTCATTCAGTGTAGAACCTGCTTTGCAAGCCTGAGGTCCTGAATTAAATGCAAAGTACCACTGCCCACCAGAAAAAAAAAATCCAAACAAAACAGGCCTAATGTCACTAGTTTTAATCTCCACACACAGGCAAATCCCAGAGGCTCCCTGGCCAAGAGCCTAGCCTATGTGGCAAAAGCAGGCCAGTAAATTACTCTGCTTCAGAAATTAAGGTTATCAACATATCTTTAATATGGAACTGAAGGTTTAGCTCTGGCCTCTCCAGTAGGTGTCTATAAGCTGGCAGATGAATTCACTCAGATACACACATACACAAGCAGTAATACACACACACAGTACACACAAACTATACCTATACACAGTCTCACCCTCACCCTCACCCTCACCCTCACAGTCTCTCTCTCTCTCTCTCT
>NW_022196902.1:11012200-11023690 GCF_008632895.1 Mastomys coucha
TCTCTCTCTCACACACACACACACACACACACACACACACCAAAAATCAATCAGAAACTCAAAACCTCACACAATCTCACTAGACATAAGTAAATCTCACAGGTAAAACTTCACACTGCCTCTCTACATCCACAGAGACCCAGGGCAGGCCCGCACCCTTATATCTGCTGGGTGGACTCTCACAATGGATCCTCATTAGGTCACAGTAGGACATTCATAGATCATAGATGTGCAAACTCCCAGGAACTGAACCTTCAAAGCTTCTGACTCAGGTGGGCTCTGCAAAGCAGTATTTATGCTTTTAGAAATTAAAGTGGGATACAGTGTGCCCAGAGTGGCATCCACACATATAGCTAGGTAGTATATAACTGCCAAATACCCCAGCACCCCTACTAATAAAGAGCACACATAGATTCCTAGCAGTGTAGAGGAGCCAGGCATTGATTGGTGTTCTAGTGTCATTCCTTTGCTAAATAAAATACCCACACAAGGTTAGGGGTGGATACCCAGGGAGTCCCATCCTCTCAGAGGAGGGAAAGGGGGATGGGGGAAGGATTGTGGGAGGGGGTGAGCAGGAATGGGGCAGTGAGTAGAGTGTAAAGTGAATAAGAAAGGAGAGAAAGAAAGAGAAAGAAAGAAAGGAAGGAAGGAAAAGAAAGAAGGGAGAAAGGAAGGAAAGAATGGAGGAAGAAAGAGAAAGAAGGAAGCAAACTAGTGAAGAGTGTTCTTCTATGGTTCCTTCCTCTCTCTGAATTCCTCCTCTGGCTTCCTTCAATGGTGGACTGTTATAGGGATACTTAAACCAAATAAATAGTACCCCCCAAATACCCTGACAAAAAGCAATGTGGGGGGGGGTAAGTAAGTTTATTTGAGCCTACAATTCCAGGCTATAGTTCACCATTGTGGGAAAGTCAAGCCAGGAACCGCAGTATCATTTCATACACAGCAGAGTAGAGGAAAGTAAATGCGTATGTCTTGGCTTGAATGCTTCTGCTAGCCTCCATC
The DNA here is from genome assembly GCF_008632895.1 of Mastomys coucha. Taxonomy (NCBI): domain Eukaryota; kingdom Metazoa; phylum Chordata; class Mammalia; order Rodentia; family Muridae; genus Mastomys; species Mastomys coucha. The sequence goes on from NW_022196902.1 coordinate 11,013,206, forward strand.
TGTCCACTCTTCCATAGTACTGATAGCTTGCTCTGTGTGTGTGAGTGTGTGTGTGTGAGTGTGTGTATGTGTGAGTGTGTGTGTGTGTGTGTGTGTATGTGTGAGTGTGTGTGAGTGTGTGTGAGTGTGTGTATGTGTGAGTGTGTGCGTGTGTGTGTATGTGTGAGTGTGTGTGTGAGTGTGGGTATGTGTGTGTGTGAGTGTATGTGTGAGTGTGTGTGTGAGTGTGTGTGTGTGTGAGTATGTGTGTATGTGTGAGTGTGTGTGTATGAGTGTGTGTGTATGTGTGTATGTGTGAGTGTGTCTGTGTGTGTGTATGTGTGTGTGTGTATGAGTGTGTGTGTGCATGAGTGTGAGTGTGTGTATGTGTGAGTGTGTATGTATGAGTGTGTGTGTGTGAGTGTGTATATGTGTGTTTGTGTGTATGTGTGTGAGTGTGTGTGTATTTGTGAGTGTGTGTATGTGAGTGTGTGTGTGTGTGTGTGTGTGTGTTTTGAGTGTGTAGTGGCAAGTGTGGGGCTTTCCACCAAATCTGCTAAGTAGCAGACAGTCTGGGGTGAGCAGCAAGACTTGATGTCTCATAGTAGTTGGAAAAGTGGTGTACCACTTGGGCTGATGCTTAGCCATGTACATGGTTCAGTTTGGATGGACGATGGGATGCTGTTAGGTCTTCTCTTGAGGAAATAGATGAGGCATGAAGGGACACAGCATCAGATACCTAGCAGTAGTACATGTGGGACATATTTTCAGGACAATTGTACAGTTAAATTGACACCTAGAAGTTTTTCTGTGCAAATAGGGATAAACACTATGACCCGTAAAATCATACTGCTGCACTGTGCAGTCCTCGGTGGAGGAGAGGAGGGGATTCCTAAACAGACTGGTACCTAGGAATTTATGTGGGGTGGGCTTTGGGTTCACTAATGCTGGAGCAGTGCATGAGGAACATGCAATGTGTGGCAGGGCTGACTCTAACGAGACCTGCCATTTAGCTGTGCCTGCGAGGTTAGGGCAGGGACCATAGGAATAAAACATTAGGAATGTTTTGGGCAAGTGTCAGGGCTGTGCCAACAGGGCATGTTGTGAAAAGTCTATTTGGAGTTGTGGGGGTCAAGTGGTCCAGAACAGTCTTATTCACATTAGTAAGTGTATTGCTTGGGTCTATGTCTATCAGGGTGTGAATAATACCAGTGTTTGTGTGGGCATTGGAGGTTGGATGTATACAGCATTTCTGGAATGGGTCCTGGGTATGCTCCAAGAGGACCTGATTTGTTACAGTGTATGCGGAGCTGCAGAGGTTGTCCTGATAACATGTGGGCTTTGGCTGTGGGGAAATCTGGCCAGCTTGTTTAGCATGTCTGTGTAGTATTTGATATCTAGTAGTATGTGTGTGGGGTGGTCACCCATCACTCCATATACACTACTGGATGTCAACCGATGGGACCTGACACAGCAGTGTATATAGGGTTATGGGGTGAGATATATAGGCTAGATGTAGGGGAGTAGTAGGGCAACAGATAAACAGATTATTTGGATGAAAAATGTCACTAGAATGAGTGTATAGAGGATATTAAATTTTCTAAGGGCTAAGATCAACAATTACAAAACCATCAAAGTTTATTTAATAACCTTATTTTAAAATATCTGTCTACTTAAATATGACATACTAGTCAGCAATATGAGACTGGCATAACTAATCACCTGATGTTTTACATGTGGTGTAGTACACTGCTCTCTTTAATTCTTCTGTGTTTTCATTGACTATTCCTATTTGCTTATCATTGGTGGGTCAATGTATTCTTCTCATCCAAGAGACCCATAATGCCTATGACTTTGAGATCTGGGAGGAGTCAGTTCTATGGGTTTTCAAACATCATTATTCATTAATAAGTTGTGTTTTTGTAGTCTCTAGTCACCTACAGGTTACCCTGTTGGATGGACATTTTCCAGTATGCAGTGAGAATCCAGTGCCCTCGTATCAGAATGGAATTTTCCCTAGTGTGGTATGCTCCATGATTCTAAATAACTCTGTCTATGAGTGGATGACCACAGGTGTTGGCCAACACTTGTTTCAGGCAACCACTTTGTGTGGATGAAGATCACTTTTTAGGAACCCTGAATTGGCTTGTTATAATATCTCTAGAAGGGGAGGCTCAACCAGACCTTTAGCTGTTAGCCACAGTCTATACAATGTAGTCATCTGTGGAACTTTTAAAAAAAAGGACAACTATAATATAGACATCCTTTTATGTCTGGACTCATTGTGGTAACCCTCCATCTATGTTACTGACTGTTTAAGTATATCTATTCAAGGGAGTGGGGCAAAAATTACTCATTTCAATCATATCGTCTATGGTTGTGTAAACTTCTCCTCTGTTCCTAAGAGCTTTTTCTTGCTTCGACAGGTTCTGCTGGACACTCCTCTAAAGCCATGCATACCCTGTAATGAATCAGCTCTTACTAAAGCCCTCCTTCTGCTCCAAATTATCATGCTAGAGAAACAGCCCTGCAGGACACATTCTCCCAACTCTCACTGACTATAAAGACTCTGCTATGTTTCAGGAAGCCAGAAAATCCAGTGTGCCTCATTCCACACACAATGCTAATTATCACATCCTACTGGACACCACCTTCTCCCTACTTTATATACAAGGTTAGAGATTAGGTCCTGCAGGACAACTGAACACCACCACAGATATGCGTCTAGGGTTTAGTTCCTAGAGAGATACTTGATTGTCCTCCTAGCAATCAGGTTATGAGGGCTACCACCCCTCATGCTACCACCATGAAAACAATGTAAAATGTTATGTGTTCCTGGAACACTCTCCTACACTCATAAAGTGTTAGGGATCGGGATAGATGCATCGTCCTCTCCATCTTCACTACCAGATTCCATGCCCTATGCTTAGGTGTCAGATCTTCTAGCTAACCCACCTCTCAACTGCTGTCCCACATATGAGGGGTGTCAGACCCTACCGGACCTCTTCTTATCAGTGTAGCCAACTGACATAGACTGCCAGTTATCAGGCCTGCTTGAGCCTCTTTCCCTGGACCAGTATTCAATGTCTAGAACTTATTCTCCATGTCTCACCCCTACTGCTGAAGCCCCATATAAACCGATGACTAGAGGTGTAGGGGAGCAGTGGCAGCTGGGCAGTACCTGTCAAGGACTGCAGAGTATAGCAGGCACTGATACCTGGACATCTATGTAGGGCACCAGTGGAGTTTGCCATAAAACATTGGGCCAAGCTATGAAGAGCACAGACCACAGAAGCTGCACAGGAGAGCTTTATAGCAGAGTCTCCTTTAACTCCTTCCTGTGTGCTGTTTTATGTCTTGAACATTTGTCATGTGTGCTCTTGAACAAAACCTATGATGCACAAGAAACATTTGGGCCACTGCTGATGTTGACCTACTGTCGAGAATCTATTAATTTGTAACGTAGTTGAGCTACCAATCAGATTTTTTTACCCCAACAGGATATTATTTTAAAAGAGAAAATGCTGATTTGTATATATGAGTGAAGTAAGAATTTGCTGCTATCTGGTCAGAATTTAAAGTGTTTCTATGTGTAGCTTCAAAGTGAGTTTTCAAGCAAGAAAACATTTTTTCCAATTTCGCTTTTTGTAAAGCACTATATTTCCTCTTCTGAGTCCATTCTCTATGGATCAGAGGATCATGTCTTTTATTTGTGCATGCTATTGACTGGGAATTGGCTAGGAGCATATCAATCTACAAATCACACTGAGGAGTAGTGACATATCAACAGTCATGACTCTGGGTTCCTGTGAACATGTCTTCCTACTTTGATATTTTATGATTTATTGTCTATGATTTCAGTTTCCTGTGGCTGTCACCTGCTTGGTGAAGTTCATTCACAGGTGCTTCAGCCCTTTCAGCAAACACTGCTCATTCTCTTCTAAGCCCATTGTCACATGTGCATGGAGTAAAAGGTTATTTATCCCCCCATTAATATTAGAGAAAACATTTAGACAATTGTTTGTTGGAGAAACTTCCTTGCCAGATAGGTGGCTAGTCCTCCGTATCACCAACCTGTCAGTGCCTCTCCATCATGGAAGACTTTGACCTCTAAATTGAGAATCACTTGTGGGACAAATGGGAGCAGCTTTCTAGTTTTCCTTTTTCCAGGATCAGTAGGTAACCTGATTGAGAAAAGTCAGGTGCATTCATTTGAACTTCTCATTTGAATGGAGGACAGCAGGATGGAAAAGGACCTTTTGCCCTTTTATACACAGTATCTCAGGATTGGACTCAGGTAAGCGGTGAACAACTGTGAATTACCACATGCCACTCAGACGTTCCTTCATGTAAGCGGCATGATGGATGGCACCTGAATTCACCTGGTAGGAGCTGGGTTCTTCCCTTTGCTGGTTGGCTTCTAGAAACCAGGGTGCCTTGCACATATATGTGTTGACTGATTAGAGAGGGTGAAATATCGTAAGAACCACAGCGCACTGCATAAGGGCATAGCACATTTGGAGGTGTGTGCACATCTTTGTACAATGCCAATTCCAACCTTCACTTTCTGATTTGGCAAGTTATTTATGCTCCCTCCTATGGTTTTAGTCATTATAGAATGAGAAAGTACCTGCTCCCATCTCAAAAAGATGGAGTGAAGATGCCATGCGTGCGCATGGATGTACTGTGCTCAGGGCCAGGGTATGTCTGCTCTGTTGCTTCTTCAGGATAAGTTTTACCTCAGGACTTTTGTACAGGAAGGATCCTTTGTCATGACCTGTGTCCCTTGTTCATTACAGTGAGCATTTCCATTTGTAACTTTCCATTTCATAACCCTTCCCAATAAAGAGGCTCAGTCATATTTAGAATATATTGCAAATATTAAACGTGTAATACAAGTAACAGTTAACCCTGTTATAGCTCATTTCTTAACTTGTCAAAAATCAAATTCAAATGTTTTTTCACTAGATTGAAATGATGCAAAATGTTTATATATCATGTACTTGAAGAGGACAGGTTCTATTACTTCACACAGTACCCTTAGTAATTTAGTGATGTTTCCAGGGATCTAGACTCATTATATTGTCCTCTGCCCTTCCTGGTATAATGTTTGGGATTCAGTCCTCAGGACTGACCTCAGGTGAGGAATGGACAGCTGTGAATATCACATGCCACCCAGTGATGCCTCAAACTGGGGGCAAACATCTATAAATGGTCTCATGTCTTTGCCATCACATCTAGCTGACTTTGTCATGAGACGTGATGGCTTCAGTTGTGGAATTGCCTTAGTGGGCTGATGCTACTCATGGGTCTGGGATGTCTCCAGCCTGTTCTCACCGGATGCATTCACTGTACCTGTAGGGAAGAGACTTCTCAGCATAAGCACACTGCTGAAACATGAACACTGAAGACATGCTCACAGCCTCTTTGGGGCAGTGTGAAAACAACGTTCACTGCTTTTCTACCATTTCCTCCAGAGCTCAGGTATATTTAAAGATATGCTATTAAGGCCTACCTTTGAGAAGTATTTATTAATGCAAGAGGAACATGGGGACTGAAAGAGAAAGAAGCTGCTGTGAAGTACCAGGGAAGGACCTGCCTCTGCCCATGTAGGCATGGACAGTCAAGGATGAAGTTCCCAGCCTGTGTTATTACTAACATGAGCTCCTCTCTATAGCCCATGTTTTGATGTTCATTTCTGTTGTTCATCCTTATCTGTAAGTGACTTGATGATAAATACTTTAACTTTGCAGCTGCATGGTCTCTGGGGGAAGTGCTCCATCAGTGCAGTATAAAAGCAGCCACAGACAGTCTGTAAAGGAATGGGCATACTCTTTCTCTGTGCCATACACTTCCCCCTTTGTGTGTGTGTGTGTGTGTGTGTGTGTGTGTGTGAACAAGTGTTTAAAAAATGGAGTGATTTAGCCAGGCTAGCATTGCAATTTGCAACAAAGTTCATAAATTTAAACCAATCCACTTCTAGAAACTTCCTGTGAAGCATTGTGGAGGCCACATACATGAGCTATATAATGAGGCTAATGAGTTATATAATTAGGAGTTGGCTGAGCTGTTCCCTTGCATGAAAAATGAATTGAATACTAGGAAAGACAGAAGCCATGGAAAAGGTAAAAGTAACAACTTTATTCCTATAGGATAGGTGATACCTAAGGCTAGAATTCCTCTAAAAGGCTTCTGGTATTTTATAGGGCCCCTATGTCCTCCTTTCTATAGTTTCAGCTCCCACACCTTGTCTCACAATGTCTTCTGGGAATAAGAAGCCTATGTCAGGAAGACTGCTCTCACTTTCCTAGTCTACCTATGTCCCTCCAAGCTGCCTTCATTCCCCATCTCAAGAGACTGACACAATTATTGTCAGGAAAGGGGGTGATGACCGCTCTAGCTGCTTCATGCTGTGAGGGGGCGTAGTCTAGGGGAGTGTCAGTCCAAGACACAGGGAACTCCTATGAGGCAGGCTCCTGGAATCGGTCCTATTTTGTGAGGTTGTACATATCTGAGGCTCCATGGAAAGGGCCATCTGTAGACATAGAAGGTCTAAAGGGGGAGAGAGGAGACTAGAGGCTTAAAAACAAAATAGGTTACAGTTTTCAGAAAAGTTCCACATGGTAGCAACTGATCCAAGGCTGGTCTTGAGTGATGAACCCAGGATCGGCTTTCAGACACTTTGGTAGCTGTTGGGAATAACAGTGAGGTCTTTTTCACATGGCTTCTAAAGAGGGAGAAAGGAAATCAAATTAACCTAAGAATCAAATGACAGTTAAAATAGGGGGATCATCTCTCTTGGTTGTAGGTAGATAATGAGGTGCTGAGTTGAGCTAAGGCCATGACATTTTATATCTGGGCAGCATTTTTCTTATCAAGAAGAAAATCACTAATGAGAAATGGTTGTCTAAACAACATCTCATATGGTTTTACACCTAATGTCTAGGGAGTAAGTTCCCTTATACTGTTCAAGAAATATACCAATCACTTTATTTTTGGTATATTTCCATGTTGGGTGCTTAAGACCATAGGGGGACAAAATTAACTATATATGTATATATATATATATATATATACATATATATATATTGGTTTTTCGAGACAGGGTTTCTCTGCATAGCCCTGGCTGTCCTGGAACTCACTCTGTAGACCAGGCTGGCCTGGAACTCAGACATCCACCTACCTCTGCCTCCCAAGTGCTGAGATTAAAGGTGTGCGCCACCACCGCCTGGCTTATTGTCAAGGCCAGTTGAAGATATTGTCCTTGGGGTTTCCTTGAGCTTGAGCATTTAACCTTCCTTTTACAACTGTGCTCATTCTGTGTGAGGATAATTCTAAGGCCACACTTAGCCATGGCTTTACTTGGAAACATGGAGGAAAGATCCCCCTTTTTGTAGACTGGACAGTGGTTAGAGTACACTGGGCGTAGTATCCCTCAGTAACAAAAAAGGTGATTCCTCACATTTAAAGAATACTTTGTGAGAGATGCCTGTCAGACCTACTTGACCTTAGCAAGGAAGAAAATATTCTCCTTTTTAATCCATCTGACCACAATAATATAGTCTCCAAGTATGGTTTTTGAACACCCAGGATGCTACTGACAAATATTTAAATACATTTTGATTAAATAAACATTTTTGTTCTCAGTCTTTGTAATTGTTAGGGAGAATTAGGCCATAACTCCATTGATTTAAGCAGCGCTTTGACATCAATGTATTGAATTCTGACCGTTTACATACCTTATATAACTTGCTCAGACCCATATAACTTGCTCAAGCTTTCCAACTTTCTTTTCCATCATGGAAAAACCATCCAGGCATTTTCTGAGACACAGTAACATTAACAAGTCAATAGTCAACAAGCCTAGCTGTGATGATCCTTTGAAATTTGATACAGTAATCCTTGGCAGTTGTTTGGCTTAGAAGACAGTGCTGTGTAATAGCACCTTAATAAGAGAAAACTAAATTCAAAGCACATACTCAATAGATTAAAATTACATGTGTGCATACTGTTAAATTATGGGGCCTGTTAAGTTTCCAAGTGAACCTTATAAAAACATAAGACAGTCTTTATACAGAGAATACATATCTTCATTGAGAGAGGCCTAGAGCCATTGATGATAGCGCAGGGATTATCTGAGAACAAAAGTGCTCATAGTCCCAGAGATCATCAGGGTAGCAGGACCTATGGCACAACCAGTGAACATCTGTAAGGATACTCTTGACCACTAGGATCTACTACCCCTGTTGCACCCATCTATTGATTCTGGGGGCTTTCCTAAAGTCCCCAGAAGTACTTATGCATCACAGTAATCTTCAAGCATCTACTAAGCTTCACCCAGGAAGAAACCAGCTCATCTAACTCTCAACCCAGGCCAGGGTCTGCTCACAGAGGATGAGACGTTCTGCTCCTTGAGTACAGATTGAATCCCTGTGCAGAATTTTAAAAAGTACATATTTACACACACTTGGGGGCAAGAGATCCCAATATGTGAGGGCATGATCTTGGGGAGCCATTGCTGATGTCCACCATTCTGTAGACAAAGCAAGATACATTGGAACACCTTCTAGATCGTGGCTTCCTCTCCAGAGTGATGCCTATAGAACTAACAGACATGAGTATGGGTACTTGTAACCTCTTCTGACTCACTAACAACAATAAAAGACGGGGCCACTTGTTCATAGCATTTGCTCTAAGGGGAATGCCCAATGTCTCCTGCAAGGCCATCAGAGAGCTCTTCACACTCAACAGGGCCTCTTAGAAGCCAGGGCTAGGGGAAGGAATATCTGTAGGATGAGGTATCTGCAATTTCAGAACTGTCATCCATCCACTCCACAGTCCCCTTAAGGGAAATCCTGTTCTTGCCACCACCATCCTGTCTCACATATGACAGCAACTTTTGAGGGAGAACAATCATACCTCTCTTGAGAGCCCTAAGTAAGAGCAAGACAGACCTCCAGTAGCCATGTAGGTTTCAGAAAAACAGTGAAAGCCCCTCAAGGATGCCAATACCCAGGACATCTTTCTTATACAGAGAAAGAACTTTACCTCATAGCTCACTATAGCCGCCACCATTTGAACTTCAAGCAATTTGCAATTTGAACTCAAAAGAAGCTTGCTGGTAGAGCCAAGAGTGCAATGTCAGCTGACTTATTTCACTCTGGCCACTTTGCTTAAGCAGAGCCTCTTACTGGCCTATAGTTTCTAAGTAGGTTAGGCTAGCCATCTTATGAGCCCCAGGGATTCACATCTGTTGGCTGACCTTGCACTGAGATTGGTAGTTTTTCCCTGTAACTTACTGCCTCGTACTTGCAATGGGGGTACTTTGTGGACTGAGCAATTTCCCCAGTATCTACGGCTTTCCCACCCCCATCCAAATTATGGTATTCACAGCACTTCTGAACTAGGATCCTTGCACCTCACTAGACTGTGAGCTGATATTTTACTTGAAACTTAATGATCTGAAGTTTTGTTTAAATGTAGTGTTGGTTTTCTTGGTTTCTTATGCTATCAGTCTTCATTTCTTCTGCTACTTTCTCTTTTTGAGGTAGCATTCCCACCTACGATGTACAGTGGCAATAGTGAGGCAACATCAAGGCCCTGCACTGTGCCTATCATCTTTGATGAAAACATCATCACTACCCTTAATATTTTAGGCCAAGGCTAAGTTAAACTCGCATCCTATCCTCTCACAGCCAATGCTCATGTGAAGCAGAAGTGTGTTCCAATCCAGTGATTTCAGAGGTGGTCATTTTGAGCATAGTCAACCACCTTAACATTATTTTCATTCAAGTAGTCAGAGAAAGCACTTTTTTAAATCATGGAAGTGATTTAGGGAGAAAAACTACTTCAACACATCCAAAAGACCAGCATCCTGAAAAAGGCCAAAAAACCATTTCAACAATTCCTCATTGCTGTAGGCTATTGTCCTGATGAAGACACAGCTCACAGATGCCTGAGTTCTGATAACTCAGGAACAGAAGGGTAAAAATAATAAAAAGCCTTGTGTAGTTGTAGGACTCAAGCCTGATACAACATTACAGTTTGTTCCTTCTTCACAGAAGTCTTTCTGGGCATTCCTTTTGATGATCCCCAAATTGACTTTTTGTGTCCTCTTATACTATATAGCAATAGGGGCCTATCCTATTTGCAGGGGCCACCTTATCAGAGCTTAGCAAAAAAGTTTTGCAAACGCAGTATGACATCCCACATCTTTCCCAAAAAACCTAAGAAGTGTCATTAGTGCATTATGAATAATGAATGCTAAGCAAAAGCCAACTGTACAAAATCTAATGAAGCATCATCCATGCCTGTGAAAGCAATGAGACTTTAGCAAGTCACTGTGGTGGAGACACCAGCTGCCAAGACTCTGAAATTGTGGCAGCCATGAAAAATATTGGATTTCAAAAACAAGACATTAAAGCCCTCTTTGATGGGTAGTGGTGGCGCACGCCTTTAATCCCAGCACTTGAGAGGCAGAGGCAGGTAGATTTCTGAGTTCGAGGC